>NC_057794.1:596236656-596536656 GCF_018294505.1 Triticum aestivum
GCCGCCTCCGTGCCGGCCTCGCCGCGCCCTTCGTCCGGCCCCGCCGCGCCGGCCGGCCACCGCCGCCACCATTCCGGTGAGCTCCACCGGCCCGGCCCTCCTACTCCGGCGACGAGCTCCGGTGAGGATCCGGCGATCCTCGATCCGTGCGCCCGATCCAGATCTGAAAAAACCCTAATCCGGAGGTTGAATTTTTCCCAAGTCCCGAAATTCTCAGTCCATATGCACATGTTCATAGCTCCGTAACTTTGCATCCGTAGCTCCGATTCATGCATATAGCATATCAAAATGTTCATCTCAGAGAATACATCATTTCATTCCATTGCATCATTTTCATTTGAGTTCATCTTGATGCCCGAAATGCTGTTAGAAGAGGGCTACTTGAGTTAATTGTCAGATCTGCTACTCTGTTTAGCACTTTTGTCATTTTTGCCATGATTATTGTGTGCATGATATGCCCATGAGTTCTACATGTGTTTTGTTAAGGGTTTTGTCATCTTTCCAGAGGTGCAACCCATGTATTTTTAGGATGTTTATGGTGTCTTGTGCAAGCTTGCAAAGTGGTGCACTTGCTAATTCTGTTTTCAGGGACTTAGTAATTTCACTAAGTCCTGGAGCTGTTTATCTCATGATGCCATATGTTCGTGTTGTTTCCTAGTGATCCGTGCCTCTTTTTAGGATAATCAGTAAGGGAGTTTTGTTAATATTGTAGTGATCTATCCATCCATGTCTTTGTTTGCAATTATGGAGGACCCTAGCTTGAGTCAATCAATCTCTACTTTTGCTACTTTGTGAATCTGGGCAGATTGTCAACTTGTTTGCATTTTTGCCGGTGATGTTGTAGTTGATCCCTGCATGCTACGCTATTGTTCTTGCCATGTCTAGCTTGAATTTTGTGCCTTCTTTATGTGTGTATGCTTGTCTTGCCATGACTTGCACCGTAGTGAGTGCATCGAGCTCGTAAACATGCCTACTTGAGTTATATTTCAGCATGTGTCAGTTTTCACTAAGTCTGAAAACTGATTGTGTTTTTGCTATGTTCACATGCTTGCAATTGTATTTTTTGATCCCTTTTGGCTCAAGGTCACTAAGGGACTTTTGTTAATCTCTTTGAGTATCTCCATGCCATGCTTTACTTTGCCATGTTAAGATCCTGTAGCATGTGGTTTTGTTGCTCTGAAGAGGGCTACCTGATCTAAAATTCCAGACAAGTGTTAATTTCACTAAGTCTGAGATCTGTTTGCCATTTGCATTTTTGCCATGCTTGTTTGAACCTGTTAATGGATGAATTGGCAGTAGCTCAGTGCTAGACTTTTGTTAAGCATCTTGTGTGCATCCCTGCCATGTATTTTGTTGTCATGTTTGGGTGCTGTAGCATGTTCATTTCATTGCATTTAGATGCCTACTTGCTGTAAATCGCAGACCGGTGTCATTTTTGAATCGCTTGCCATTTCCAAACCGTAACTCCGATTCCGGCGTTCTTTATATCGTTTTCAAGCGATTTCATCTCATATTTCCAGTGGCACACTTGGTTTTCCAAGTTGAGGCCAGGCTCATGCATTTCCTGTCATATCTTGCATTTTGCATCCCGCATCGCATCCCGCATAGCATATCATCATTGCATCATATTGCTTGATCCTTGCACGTGGTTGATTGTGTCCCTGTTGCTTGTTTGTCTTGTTTGGGTAGAGCCGGGAGACGAGTTCGCTAACGAGGAGCCCGTTGAGTTTGCTTTTGAGGATCCAGTCAACTCTGACAACTGTGCAGGCAAGATGATCATACCCTCGAAATCACTACTATCTTTGCTATGCTAGTTTGCTCGCTCTTTTGCTATGCCATTGCTATGATGCCTACCACTTGCTTGCAAGCCTCCCAAATTGCCATGTCAAACCTCTAACCCACCTTGTCCTAGCAAACCGTTGATTGGCTATGTTACCGCTTCGCTCAGCCCCTCTTATAGCGTTGCTAGTTGCAGGTGAAGATTGGAGCCCGTTCCTTGTTGGAACATTTATTTACTTGTTGGGATATCATTATATTGCCATGTTATCTTAATACATCTATATACTTGGTAAAGGGTGGAAGGCTCGGCCTCTCGCCTAGTGTTTTGTTCCACTCTTGCCGCCCTAGTTTCTGTCATATCGGTGTTATGTTCCCGGATTTTGCGTTCCTTACGCGGTTGGGTTATAATGGGAACCCCTTGATATTTCGCCTTGATTAAAGCTTTTCCAGCAATGCCCAACATTGGTTTTACCATTCGCCACCTAGACTTTTCTTTCCCTTGGGTTCTGCAGACTCAAGGGTCATCTTATTTTACCCCCCCCCCCCGGGCCAGTGCTCCTCTAAGTGTTGGTCCAACCGAGCGATGTCCGGGGCTACCAGGGGCAACTCTGGGCTGGCCTACCCGACATCTGGCTCATCTGAGTGTGCCCTGAGAAAGAGATATGTGCAGCTCCTATCGGGATTTGTCGGCACATTCGGGCGGTGCTGCTGGTCTTGTTTTAACCTGTCGAAGTGTCTTGAATTACCGAGATACCGAGTCTGATCGGAACGTCTTGGGAGGAGGTCTATTCCTTCGTTGACCGTGAGAGCTTGTCATGGGCTAAGTTGGGACTCCCCTGCAGGGATTTGAACTTTCGAAAGCCGTGCCCGCGGTTATGGGCAGATGGGAATTTATTAATGTCCGGTTGTAGATAACTTGAACCTTAATTAATTAAAATGAATCAACTGAGTGTGTTACCGTGATGGCCTCTATTCGGCGGAGTCCGAGAAGTGGACACGGTGTTGGAGTAATGTTTGTGTAGGTTGCTCTCTACTTTCTCGCTCGTGCTTTGCCTTCTCTTCTCGCTCTCTTTTGCGAATAAGTTAGCCAGCATATTTGCTAGTCGCTTGCTGCAGCTCCACATATTTACCTTACCTTACCTATAAGCTTAAATAGTCTTGATCGCGAGGGTGCGAGATTGCTGAGTCCCTGTGGCTCACAGATTACTATTACACTAGATACAAAGCCTGATGTTTCCGCTCCAGGAGACGCGTATGAGCTCAAGTGGGAGTTTGACGAAGACTCTCAACGTTACTATGTTTCCTTTCCCGATGATTAGTAGTGGTGCCCAGTTGGGGGTGATTGGGACCGTGTCGCATGTTGGGTTCTCTTTTATTTTGGCGCCGTAGTCGGGCCATGAGTGTTTGGATGATGTAATGTTATTTATGTACTTGATTGACGTGGCAAGTGTAAGCCAACTATGTTATCTCCCCTTTATTATTTATATTACATGGGATGTTGTGAAGATTGCCTAACTTGCGACATATGCCTTCAATGCGATTATGTCTCTAAGTCGTGCCTCAACACGTGGGAGCTATAGTCGCATCAAGGGGGTGACAGATGATGATCATATCAATCTTGGAACTAATTCCAACACACATCGTCACTTCACCCTTAACTTGTTTCTGTTCATTCTGCAACTTCCGTTTCGAGTTACTACTCTTAGCAACTGAACTAGTATCAAATACTGTGAGGTTGCTATAAACACTAGTAAAGTACACGTCAATAACATGTATATCAAATATACCTCTATTCACTTTGCCATCCTTCTTATCCGCCAATTACTTGGGGTAGTTCCGCTTGCAGTGACCAGTCCCTTTGCAGTAGAAGCACTTAGTCTCCAGCTTAGGTCCAGACTTGGGCTTCTTCACTCGAGCAGCACCTTGCTTGCCATTCTTCCTGAAGTTCCCCTTCTTTCCATTGTCCCTTTACTTGAAACTAGTGGTTTTGTTTACCATCAACACTTGATGATTTTCTTGATTTCTACCTTCGTCGATTTCAGCATCACAAAGAGCTTGGGAATCGTTTCCGTTATCCCTTGCATATTATAGTTCATCACGAAGTTCTACTAACTTGGTGATGGTGACTAGAGAATTCTGTCAATCACTATCTTATCTGGAAGATTAACTCCCACTTGATTCAAGTGATTGTAGTACCCAGACAATCTGAGCACATGCTCACTACTTGAGCTATTCTCCTCCATCTTTTAGCTATAGAACTTGTTGGAGACTTCATATCTCTCAACTCAGGTATTTGCTTGAAATAATAACTTCAACTCTTGGAACATCTCATATGGTCCATCACGTTCAAAACGTCTTTGAAGTCCCGATTCTAAGACGTTTAAGCATGGTGCACTAAACTATCAAGTAGTCATCATATTGAGCTAGCCAAACGTTCATAACATCTGCATCTGCTCCTGCAATAGGTTTGTCACCTAGCGGTGCATCAAAGACATAATTCTTCTGTGCAGCAATGAGGATAATCCTCAGATCACGGATCCAATCCGCATCATTGCTACTAACATTCTTCAACATAATTTTTCTCTAGGAACACAATAAACTGGGAGCAACATCGCGAGTTATTGATCTACAACATAGATATGCTAATACTACCAGGACTAAGTTCATGATAAATTAAAGTTCAATTAATCATATTACTTAAGAACTCCCACTTAGACAGACATCCCTCTAATCCTCTAAGTGATCACGTGATCCAAATCAACTAAACCATAACTGATCATCACGTGAAATGGAGTAGCTTTCAATGGTGAACATCAATATGTTGATCATATCTACTATATGATTCATGCTCGACCTTTCGGTCTCACTGTTCCGAGTCCATATCTGCATATGCTAGGCTCGTCAATTTTAACCTAAGTATTCTGTTTGTACAAAAACTGGCTTGCACCCGTTGTAGATGGACGTAGAGCTTATCACACCCGATCATCACGTGCTGTCTGGGCACGACGAACTTTGGCAACGGTGCATACTCAGGGAGAACACTTTTATCTTGAAATTTAGTGAGAGATCATCTTATAATGCTACCGTCAATCAAAGCAAGATAAGATGCATAAAAGATAAACATCACATGCAATCAATATAAGTGATATGATATGGCCATCATTATTTTGTGCTTGTGATCTTCATCTCTGAAGCACCTTCATGATCACCATCGTCACCGGCGCGACACCTTGATCTCCATCGTAGCATTGTTTTCATCTCGCCAATCTTATGCTTCCATGACTATCGCTATCGCTTAGTGATAAAGTAAAGCATTACAGGGCGATTGCATTGCATACAATAAAGTGACAACCATATGGCTCCTGCCAGTTGCCGATAACTCGGTTACAAAACATGATCATCTCATACAATAAAATTTAGCATCATGTCTTGACCATATCACATCACAACATGCCCTGCAAAAACAAGTTAGACGCCCTCTACTTTGTTGTTGCAAGTTTTACGTGGCTGCTACGGGCTTAGCAAGAACCGTTCTTACCTACGCATCAAAACCACAACAATAGTTTGTCTAGTTGATGCTGTTTTAACCTTCGCAAGGACCGGGCGTAGCCACACTTGGTTCAACTAAAGTTGGAGAAACTGACACCCGCCAGCCACCTGTGTGCAAAGCACGTTGGTAGAACCAGTCTCGCGTAAGCGTACGCGTAATGTCGGTCCGGGCCGCTTCATCCAACAATACTGCCAAACCAACGTATGACATGCTGGTAAGCAATATGACTTATATCGCCCACAACTCACTTGTGTTCTACTCGTGCATATAACGTCAACGCATAAAACCTGGCTCGGATGCCACTGTTGGGGAACGCAGTAATTTCAAAAAATTTCTATGCACACGCAAGATCATGGTGATGCATAGCAACGAGAGGGGAGAGTGTTGTCCATGTACCCTCTTAGAGAAAGCAGAAGCGTTAGCACAACGCAGTTGATGTAGTCGTACGTCTTCACGATCCGACCGATCAAGTACCAAACACATGGCACCTCCGAGTTCTGCACACGTTCAGCTCGATGACGTCCCGCGAACTCCAATCCAGTAGAGCTTCATGGGAGAGTTCCGTCAGCACGACGGCATGGTGATGATGATGATGTTCTACCGTCGTAGGGCTTCGCCTAAGCACCACTATGATATGATCGAGGTGGATTATGGTGGAAGGGGCACCGCACACGGCTAAGAGATCAAGAGATCAATTGTTGTGTCTATGGGGTGCCCCTGGCCACGTATATAAAGGAGTGGAGGAGGAGGGGCCGGCCAGGAGGAGGAGGCGCGCTCTAGGGGGGGGGGGCAATCCTACTCCAAGTAGGTTTTGCCCCCCCTTTCCTATTCCAACTAGGAGAAGGGGGGAGGAGGAGGTGGAGAGAAGGAAGGAGAAAGGGGGCCGCGCCCCCTTCCCTTTCCCAATTCGGATTGGGGCAAGGGGGGCTGCGCGCCACCTCCTGCTGCCTCTCCTCTTCCACTACTTAGGGCCCATGAGGCCAAATAACCCCCGGGGGGTTCCGGTAACCCCCGGTACTCCGGTATATATCCGATAACCCCCGGAACCATTCCAGTGTCCGAATATAGTCGTCCAATATATCAATCTTCATGTCTCGACCATTTCGAGACTCCTCGTCATGTCTGTGATCACATCCGGGACTCCGAACAACCTTCGGTACATCAAAACTCATAAACTCATAATATAACCAGCATCGAAACGTTAAGCGTGCGGACCCTACGGGTTCGAGAACTATGTAGACATGACCGAGACGTGTCTCCGGTCAATAACCAATAGCGGTACCTGGATGCTCATATTGGCTCCCACATATTCTACGAAGATCTTTATCGATCAGACCGCATAACAACATACGTTGTTCCCTTTGTCATCGGTATGTTACTTGCCCGAGATTCGATCGTCGGTATCTCAATACCTAGTTCAATCTCGTTACCGGCAAGTCTCTTCATTCATTCCGTAATACATATTTCCGCAACTAACTCATTTAGTTGCAATGCTTGCAAGGCTTAGGTGATGTGCATTACCAAGAGGGCCCAGAGATACCTCTCTGACAATCGGAGTGACAAATCCTAATCTCGAAATACGCCAACCCAACAAGTACCTTTGGAGACATCTGTAGAGCACCTTTATAATCACCCAGTTACGTTGTGACGTTTGGTAGCACACAAAGTGTTCCTCCGATAAGCGGGAGTTGCATAATCTCATAGTCATAGGAACATGTATAAGTCATGAAGAAAGCAATAGCAACAAACTTAACGATCAAGTGCTAAGCTAATGAAATGGGTCAAGTCAATCACATCATTATCCTAATGATGTGATCCTGTTAATCAAATGACAACTCATGTCTATGGTTAGGAAACATAACCATCTTTGATCAACGAGCTAGTCAAGTAGAGGCATACTAGTGACACTCTGTTTGTCTATGTATTCACACATGTATTATGTTTCCGGTTAATACAATTCTAGCATGAATAATAAACATTTATCATGATATAAGGAAATAAATAATACTTTATTATTGCCTCTAGGGCATATTTCCTTCACCTCCGTGATCGATGCCCCCTCCGGTGGAGCTCCGGAACAGGCCCTAAGATGGGATCTCATGGATACAGAAAGTTGTGGCGGTGGAATTAGGTTTTTGGCTCCGTCCCTGATCGTTTGGGGGTACGTGGATATATATAGGAGGAAGAAGTACATCGGTGGAGCTTCGAGGGGCCCACGAGGCAGGGGGACGCGCCCTAGAGGGGCGCCCCCTACCCTCGTGACCACCTCGTGGCTTTCTTGATGGAGGGTCCAAGTCTCCTGGAATCTTATCTGATGAGTAAATCACGTTTCCGAAGGTTTCATTCCGTTTGGACTCCGTTTGATATTCCTTTTCTTTGAAACCCCAAAACAGGCAAAAAACAACAATTCTGGGTTGGGCCTCCGGTTAATAGGTTAGTCCCAAAAATAATATAAAAGTGGATAATAAAGCCCAATAATGTCTAAAACAGTAGATAATATAGCATGGAGCAATCAAAAATTATAGATACATTGGAGACGTATCATAGACATCAAGCTCTTTTCTGGCGCCGTTGCCGGGGAGGTTAGCGCTTGAAGGTATATCTTTAGATCTTGCAATCGAATCTTTTTGTTTGTTGTTTTAGCACTAGTTTAGTTTATAAAAGAAAACTACAAAAAAATATGGAATTGAGTTTGCCTCAAACGCTTCATCTTTTTAATATCTTTCGCGAGTATGATGGAAAGGAAAATTGTGCCAAAGTTTTAGAAGAAGAATGCATTAAAATGTTTGGCACTAAATCTTTGTATGATGAGCATGATTGCAATGTTGTTAGTATGAATTCCTTGAATATCCATGATGCTAATGATATGCAAAGCCACAAGCTTGGGGAAGCTATGTTTGATGAAGATGATATTTTTTGTCCCCAAAGTTTTGATGAACAAATTTATTATGATGAAAGCATGCCTCCTATTTATGATGATTATATAGATGAAAGTGGATTTGGAGAGGTCATGACTTTATTTTGTGATGATTCCACTATCTTGGAAGAGGTTTCAATCGATTATGATGAGAACAAAGTTGCTACTTATGATAATTATTGTCATGATACATATTCTATAAAAAGTAGTGATGATTATATTTATAAAACTTGTCATGATTATGATTACCCTTTTTCTGAACATTACTCTTTTAATGTGGAAACAATTTATAGTATTCGAGTTTCTTATGATACTCCCACTATTCTGAATGAGAAGAATTTTGCTTATGTGGAGAGTAGTAAATTTTCTATGCTTTTAGATCATGATAAGAATGCTCTATGTGATGTCTATATTGTTGAATTCATTCATGATGCTACTGAAAATTATTATGAGGGAGGAACATATGTTTGGAATAATTGCAATAATATCAAGTTTCCTCTCTATGTGCTTAAAGTTTTGAAGTTATGCTTGTTTTGCCTTCCTATGCTAGTTGATTATTGTTCTCATAAGTTGTTTGCTCACAAGATCCCTATTCATAGGAAGTGGGTTAGACTTAAATGTGCTAGTCATATTCTTCATGATGCTCTCTTTATGTTTCAATTCTTATCTTTTATGTGAGCATCATTGAAATCATCATGCCTAGCTAGGGGCGTTAAACGATAGCGCTTGTTGGGAGGCAACCCAACTTTATTTTTATTCCTTGCTTTTTGCTCCTGTTTAGCAATAAATAATTTATCTAGCCTCTGTTATTATTGAGTTTTTATGTTTTAATTAGTGTTTGTGCCAAGTAGAATCGTTGGGAAGACTTGGGGAAAGTCTTGTTGATCTTGCTGTAAAAAACAGAAACTTTAGCGCTCATGAGAATTGTTGTCATTGTTTATTAGAGAGTGATATTTGGTTAATTATTTTTGCATATGATTAATAGATAAATTCCTCACGTCCAGCAATTTAGTTTAGAATTTTTGGGGTTCCAGAAGTTTGTGTTCGTCACAGATTACTACAGACTGTTCTGTTTTTGACAGATTCTGTTTTCTATGTGTTGTTTGCTTATTTTGATGAATCTATGAGTAGTATCGGAGGGTATGAACCATAGAGAAGTTGGAATACAGTAGGTTTAACACTAATATAAATCAAGAATGAGTTCATTACAGTACCTTGAAGTGGTGGTTTGTTTTCTTTCGCTAACGGAGCTCACGAGATTTTCTATTTGGAGTTTTATGTTGTGAAGTTTTCAAGTTTTGATGGACTATGGAATAAGGAGTGGCAAGAGCCTAAGTTTGGGGATGCCCAAGGAACCCCAAGGTAATATTCAAGGACAGCCAAGAGCCTAAGCTTGGGGATGCCCCGGATGGCATACCCTCTTTTGTCTTCGTTCATCGATAACTTTACTTGGAGCCATATTTTTATTCACCACATGATATGTGTTTTGCTTGGAGCGTCATTTTATTTTCTTTTGTTTTGCTTGCTGTATGAATAAAATACCAAGATATGAAATTCTTAAATGTTACAGAGTCTTCACATAGTTGCATAGTTATTCGACTACTCATTGATCTTCACTTATATCTTTCGGAGTAGTTTGTCGTTGCTCTAGTGCTTCACTTATATCCTTTTAGAGCACGGTGGTGGTTTTATTTTATAGAAATAGATGAACTCTCATGCGGCACTTATATTATTTTGAGAGTCCTAAACAACATGGTAATTTGCTTTGGTTATGAATTTAGTCCTAATATGATGGGCATCCAAGAGGGATATAATAAAAACTTTCATATAAAGTGCATTGAATACTATGAGAAGTTCGATACTTGATGATTGTTTTGAGATATGAAGATGGTGATATTAGAGTCATGCTAGTTGAGTAGTTGTGAATTTGAGAAATACTTGTGTTAAAGTTTGTGATTCCCGTAGCATGCACGTATGGTGAACCGTTATGTGATGAAGTCGGAGCATGATTTGTTTATTGATTGTCCTCCTTATGAGTGGCGGTCAGGGACGAGCGATGGTCTTTTCCTACCAATCTATCCCCATAGGAGCATGCCCGTAGTACTTTGTTTTGATAACTAATAGACTTTTGCAATAAGTATGTGAGTTCTTTATGACTAATGTTGAGTCCATGGATTATAAGCACTCTCACCCTTCAACCATTGCTAGCCTCTCTAATACCGCGCACCTTTCGCCGGTATCATACACCCACCATATACCTTCCTCAAAACAGCCACCATACCTACCTATCATGGCATTTCCATAGCCATTCCGAGATATATTGCCATGCAACTTTCCACCATTCCGTTTACTATGACACGCTCCATCATTGTCATATTGCTTTGCATGATCATGTAGTTGACATCGTATTTGTGGCAAAGCCACATTCATAATTCTTCCATACATATCACTCATGAGTCATTGCACATCCCGGTACACCACCGGAGGCATTCATATAGAGTCATACTTTGTTCTAGTTTTGAGTTGTAATCATTGAGTTGTAAATAAATAGAAGTGTGATGATCATCATTCATAGAGTATTGTCCCCCAAAAAGGAGAAAGGCCAAATAAAAAAGGGAGGCCCAAAAAAAGGGACAATACTACTATCCTTTTTCCACACTTGTGCTTCAAAGTAGCACCATGATATTTATGATAGAGAGTCTCTTGTTTTGTCACTTTCATATACTAGTGGGAATTTTTCATTATAGAACTTGGCTTGTATATTCCAACAATGGGCCTCCTCAAGTGCCCTAGGTCTTCGTGAGCAAGCAAGTTGGATGCACACCCACTTAGTTTTTTTTGTTGGGCTTTCGTACATTTATAGCTCTAGTGCATCCATTGCATGGCAATCCCTACTCACTCACATTGATATCTATTAATGGGCATTTCCATAGCCCGTTGATACACCTAGTTGATATGAGAGTATCTTCTCCGTTTTGTCTTCTCCACAACCACCATTCTATTCCACCTATAGTGCTATATCAATGGCTCACGCTCATATATTGCGTGAAGATTGAAAAAGTTTGAGAACATCAAAAGTATGAAACAATTGCTTGGCTTGTGATCGGGGTTGTGCATTATTTAAATACGTTGTGTGGTGAAGATGGAGCATAGCCAGACTATATGATTTTGTAGGGATAGCTTTCTTTGGCCATGTTATTTTGAGAAGACATGATTGCTTGGTTAGTATGCTTGAAGTATTATTATTTTTATGTCAATATTAAACTTTTCTCTTGAATCTTATGGATCTGAATATTCTTGCCACAATAAAGAATTACATAGAGAAACATGTTAGGTAGCATTCCACATCAAAAATTATGTTTTTATCATTTACCTACTCGAGGACAAGCGGGAATTAAGCTTGGGGATGCTGATACGTCTCCAATGTATCTATAATTTTTGATTGTATCATGCTATTATATTATCAACCTTGGATGTTTTATATGCATTTATATGCTATTTTATATGATTTTTGGGACTAACCTATTAACCTAGAGCCCAGTGCCAGTTTCTATTTTTTCCTTGTTTTAGAGTATCGCAGAAAAGGAAAATCAAACGGAGTCCAATTGACCTGAAACTTCACGGAACTTATTTTTGGACCAGAAGAAGCTACTGGTTAAACTTCACGGAACATTAGAACATCATGGCATATCATATTTTATTTTGCATTTTGGTTGATCCTAGAAATCCTACGCAACTCAATGACCCACGGAGAGAGTTGGGGATTTCGTTATTTTCATATTTGAGTTTTATCAAATTTTGAGAATAGAATCATTTGATTTTAATTATTTTATCATCAATTATTTCTATTACAAAAATATGAGAGAGGGAATAAAATGACTTTCCCAAAATAGAGAAATATTGAGGATTTAATAATAGAATCAAATAAAATTTTATTTCGGAGTTTTTCGGTGTTTTATTTGAATTTAGGAAAAATGTGCATTTTTCAAAATTGCATTTAGGCCCCAAATAAATGTTCACCTTGTGAGGCTTGATTTTAGAACCCCGCGAAAATTTATTTGGGAATTTTTGGAGTCCGTTTAGTATTTATTTTTATTTTTCTTCTGCGTGTAAATAAATAAATAAATAAGCGAACTGCCTACGGGCCGTGTCCGACTAGGACTCCGGCCCGGCTAGGCTTTAAAAGCCGGGGGAGAGGCCCAGCCGAAGCCAGTGCCCCAGCCCCCGAAAACCCTAGCCCCAGCGCTGCCCCACCGTCGCCAGCGCTGCCCCCGCCGCCGCACGCCGCCCAAGGTTCGCCGCCTCGATTTCCATGCTGGTTTTTTTATTTTTTTTTCGAAAAACCGTTCGGTTTTTCCGTCGGTTTTTTTAGATTCGGTTTTTTAAATAGATCGGTTTTTCCGGTTTATTTAAATAGCGAGTGTTCGTCCGTTCGTTCGATCTAGCGAACGTTCGTTGTTTTTCTTTTTCTTGGATTTAATCCGCGATTTTTCTAATCGTGATTCCTGATCCGATTTTCGTTTTAGTATAACTTTTTGCTCGTTTATAGGAATTAGGCGATTCAAGCGCCTGGAGTTTCGTCTCGAAACCCTCTATCCATTTAACCAACTTAAACAAGATTTTGCTACTGTAAAAATTGCCATAGATCCAAATTTGTAGAACGAAGTTGTTTTCTTTCGTCGTTTGACTTCCGTTGTTTTGTTCGATTTGATTCTTTTTGCAAACTGGAGTTCTTAAGTTGAACCTTCTGGTTAGATCTCTTATTTGAGTTTTACCCGTGCATTATATGAGTACTTATTGTATGCTTGTTTGTTTGTCTGCGATAGAATACCCGGTGTGCGCCGCTTGTTACTTCGAATCTCTAGGTTTCGCGGATCATCAGCAAGGCAAGTAACACTTTGATCATACCTTTTCTACTACCCAGTTTTATTGCATTAGATCAAATCCTCACACATTGCATGATTAGGATCTAATTAAATTATGGGATGGGAAGTAGTTGAGGTAGTACCTATTACCTGTTTATTTTCAAACCTTTGGGAGTTACTTATGCGTTTGCTTATTATGCCATGCTATGCTAGTAGACGTGGATTGGGTGAGTGATATCCATGACAGATGTGAGTTTGTTAATTAATGGTCTATCTAAGGTGGCAACTTAAACACACATCTGGGTGGATTGAGGCACCCCGGTATTCCAGGACTTGCATGTTTTCTTTTGGACCGCCACCCAGGCTAAAAGGGATCATGGGACTATTCATACTAGAAACTTCCATGTGCAGCCACAAGCTATTATGGGCTCTAGCATAGTTGATTAAGTCGTGCGAACTCTTACAGTGGTAGACTAGCAGATGTAGGGGATGTAGGTGGTACGGTCTACCCGATCATAAGGTGCTAGCGCTTCTGAAAGACTATGTCTCGGTCATCCGTCTTCTCAAACACCTTGTAGTGCGAGAAACCAAACGGAGGCGATCGAGTCTTGTGGGGAAAAGTGTGCAAACCTCTGCAGAGTGTAATAAACTAATCATGGTTAGCCGTGTCCCCGGTTATGGACGTTTTGAGTATCTAGTACCTGGATTATCATGTGAATCTCAACATGTTACTCTAAATTAATTTTGTTGGGTTTTGTTTAATGATGATGCTTAATTGGGATTGAGGATGCTGTCAACCATTCTCAATGTTTAACAACTACCATGATAGTAATTATATTTATTCCTTTGTAGTAGGGAAAAATTAGCTTTACGCAAAACTGTAACCATAGAGCTTTCTACCAGCCAAATATGCATATAGTGTAGCTGTTTCATTCCATTACTCTCTATGTGTTACCTTGCCAGCATATTCCATGTGCTGACCCGTTTCGGGCTGCAACGTTAATGTTGCAGACTTTTCAGACGACGATTAAGGAGTTTTTAGGTCATGGTTCTATACTCAGTGATGTCATTGGAGTTGATGGACTCACTTATCTTCCAAGCCTTCCGCTGTTATCGTTATTAGATGGCCTTAAGCCATATTTATTGTAATAAGTTCTCGTTTGAGACACTCGATGTAATAAGTGTGTGATTGCTACTCTGTTATAAATCCTTCGAGTATTGTGTGGTGTCAGCATTACTGATCCAGGGATGACACCGGAGCACAGAGATCAGACTGGTTGAGGTCTGGTCGCTACAGAGATGGTATCAGAGCACACGCTGACTGTAGGACACGACCACTAAGCTACAGACCTAGATCACTCTCTTCTCTTCTGACCTCTCATCTTTTCTACTCTTTAGGATGGCGGATGCAAGGAACAAGTTCACGCAACCAGATGAAGATACACCCTTTGGATGTCACTTGAAGGAAGTCACAAGATACCTGAACATAGGAATACCAAGCTTCACCGGAACCTACAACACCGCTTTACCTAAATAAGAGCGCTGGATGATTCAAGTTCAAGTTCCAGGAAGGACGTTCATGCTAGTCACTGAGCCCATAGAGTTTTCTTTTGATGCACCAACTTGGAGTCTGGGAATGAGCATGGCAGCTCACATCGCCATGGGATGCATTGGAGAAGTCTACCGCAATGACCTCAAGGATACAATCTACCAGATTTGCAGGCGCCGAGATGAGCACTGGGAGATGATCAGCACCAGGAAGGATAGATCAATTGCAGCTTTTATCCAGGAGCTAAACCAGCACATTCGACGACAGGAGAACCAGATGTGTGCCGACATGATAGATCTGAAGAAAGCTAAGACTAGAATCGAGGAACTGGGGGAAGAACTCAAGGTTACACGCGAAGATTATGAAGAAGAAATTGAAGTATTGGTGGAGAAGAATGATGACCTGATCAAGAAGATTGGAATATTTATGGGAGGCCCTACACCAGTAGAGGAAGACGAAGAACCCAAGGAGATTAGCCCGGAAGACTACATCATCATCGACGACACATATTCAGATCCAGACGAAGGCGATGATGACTATGTTGATGAAGCTGGAGCAAATATCATGGAGTCTGCAACCGAAGAATATTTCCAGTAGACCACCTCATCAGTAGTAGTAGTCCACCATGTAAATACAATAGTCCGAGCACTTTTGCGATAGTTAGATCGATTGTATGCCCTTGTTTGATTGAATGAAGTGAATTGTTTGATTTTGCCTCATGTGCATATGGGTAGTGTTTCTCTTTAGACCCCCTCTATTCTTACATCTCATCTTTTCTAAACCCTCAGATGCCTCCGAGATGTGACCCCGGATTTACTTTTCCACCGGAGCTCACTCAGTTGATCCAGCAGCAGAACACATTGATGCAGTTGCTAGTACAGAATCAGAATCAGGGGAACAAGAACAACAACCCACCACCACCACCTGTTGATCACTTAGCCCGTTTTCTTAGGCTGAATCCGTCGGTGTTTTCCAGCAGCACCGAGCCGATAGTAGCAGATGATTGGCTCCGCAAGACAGCTAGAGAGTTGACCACAACAGGATGCACAGATGCGGAGAAGGTGAAGTTTGTCGCACATCAACTTGAAGGACCAGCAGCATCATGGTGGGAGAATTTCACAGCCACTTTCCCTATCGACACTGTCACATGGGACCAGTTTCAGCAGGCTTTCCGTACTGCACATGTTTCAGCAGTAGCTATGGCCATGAAGAAGCGTGAGTTTCGCAACTTACGCCAAGGAGGACGGACAGTTGGCCAGTATGTGGAGGATTTTAGTAAGTTAGCACGTTATGCCCCAGATGACGTCGCTACGGATGCAGCTAAGCAGGAGAAGTTTCTGGAAGGACTGAATGACGAGTTGAGCATGCAGTTGATGGTAGCAACCTTCAACAACTACCAAGAGTTGGTAGATCGTGCTCTTATGATTGAAGGGAAGCAGCAGCAAATTGAGAATCGCAAGAGGAAGTATGGACAAGGAAAGTACACTTCAGGAGCTCAGCAGAAGCCACGTTTTACCCCTAGACCGGGAGGACATTTTTAGCATACCCATGGAGGAGGTAGCACGCACAATCACAATAGCAACAGGAATGGTAATGGGAATGGAGGAAGCAATGGCCAGAATCGCACCAACCCCTCAACCCCAGCCAAGAAGGACCTGAGCCAAGTCATTTGCTTTAAGTGCCAGAAGACCGGACATTATGCCAATGAATGCCCTGAGATACAAAATGGAAATGGCAATGGAAGCTCTGGGAAGAATCCGAACCCTTTCAACAGGGGACAGGTGAACCACGTTAGCGTGGAGGAGGTTGAAGAGCAGCCGGATGCAGTAATCAGTAAGTTTTTGGTTAAGTCATTTACTGCACTCGTTCTTTTTGATACTGGTGCATCACATTCCTAGATCTCAAGGGGATTTGTGGATAAGTATAACCTACCAACCCAAGCCCTTAGGTCACCCATGCTAGTAACCTCGCCTGGAGCAGAGATGTGGCTAGTCTATGGTGTGATCGGCTACCATTAAGGATTGGTAACTATGTTTTTCCCTCAGACCTAATAGTATTGGAATCTCAAGGATTGGATGTGATATTAGGCATGGATTGGTTATCAAAGTATGAAGGAAATATTGAATGCGCTAGTAAGTCAATTTTGCTTACCACCCCAGAAGGGAGAAGGATCAAGTATGTATCCCGACATGTGCCGGAGAGGACTCAAGTAAATTGCTTAACGGGAGTTGTGCAGGAGGAAGTACCAGTGGTAAGGGATTTCCCTGAGGTATTTCCAGAGGAGTTGCCAGGCATGCCACCGGATAGAGATATTGAGTTTTTGATTGAGCTATTGCCAGGCACCGGGCCAATATCAAAGAGACCATATAGGATGCCAGCAAAGGATTTGGTAGAAATTAAGAAGCAGATTAAGGAGTTACTGGATAAGGGATATATTCGCCCAAGTTCTTCGCCTTGGGGATCGCCAGTACTTCTAGTGGAGAAGAAGGATGGATCGTTAAGGATGGTTGTTGATTATCGAGGATTGAACGAAGTAACGATTAAGAACAAGTACCCACTACCAATGATCAATGATCTGTTTGATCGATTGCAAGGAGCTAAGGTATTTTCCAAGATCGATCTGCGATCAGGATACCACCAGTTGAAGATTCGAGAACAGGATATTCCTAAGACAACTTTTACCACCATGTATGGGTTGTACGAGCATACCATTATGTCATTTGGTCTGACTAACGCACCTGCCTATTTTATGAACATGATGAACAAAGTATTTATGGAGTTTTTGGATAAGTTCGTCGTAGTGTTCATTAATGATATCCTGGTTTATTCGAAGAATGAAGAGGAGCATAAGGAGCATTTGCATTTGGTACTTGGAAAGCTCAAAGAATATCAATTATATGCCAAGTTCAGCAAATGTGAGTTCTGGTTGAAGGAAGTAGGATTCCTCAAACACGTTATATCTGGAGAAGGTATAGCGGTAGATCCTACCAAGGTAGATACCGTGACCAAGTGGGAAGCACCAACTACCGTCAGAGAGATCCGGAGTTTTCTTGGACTCGCCGGATACTACCGGAGATTCATTGAGAATTTCTCAAAGATTGCGAAGCCTATGATGGAGTTATTAAAGAAAGATACCAAGTTCATATGGACGGAGGAATGCGAGGCTAGTTTCCAAGAGTTGAAGAAATGCTTGGTTACTTCACCAGTGTTGATTTTGCCAGATCAGACCAAGGATTATGAGGTGTATTGCGATGCTTCACGTCGAGGACTTGGAGCAGTGCTTATGCAGGAAGGGAGAGTTGTTTCATATGCCTCAAGACAACTGAAGCCTCATGAGTTGAATTATGCTATGCATGATTTGGAGTTAGCAGCCGTAGTGCATGCTTTGAAAACATGGAGGCATTTCCTCATTGGAAACTATTGTGAGGTGTACACGGATCATAAGAGTTTGAAGTACATTTTCACACAGAAGGAGTTGAATCTCAGACAAAGGAGATGGTTGGAACTCATCAAGGATTATGATATGAGATTGCAATACCATCCCGGAAAGGCTAATGTAGTAGCTAACGCATTAAGCCGTAAGAGCCATGTCAATACGTTAATGACGGGAGAAATACCCAAGGAGTTAGAAGAAAATCTTCGAGAGTTATGTTTGGAAATAGTTCCGAGAGGCTATGTAGCAGCATTGGAGATTCAGTCAACTTTGATGGATAGAATCAGAGAAGCTCAGAAGACTGACAAAGAGATTGCCTCAATAAAGGAGAAACTGAGCAAAGGAAAAGCTAAAGGATTTCGTGAGGATGAGCACGACATCATATGGTTTGAAGACCGTGTTTATGTGCCCAATGACCCGGAGATCAGGAAGTTGATTCTGCAAGAGGCACATGATTCACCATATTCGATTCACCCAGGAAATACCAAGATGTATTTGGAGTTGAAGGATATTTTCTGGTGAACCGGAATGAAGAAGGATATTGCGGAGTATGTAGCAGTTTGTGATGTATGTCAGAGAGTAAAGGCAGAGCATCAGAAGCCAGCATGATTGTTACAACCATTGCCGATACCCGAATGGAAGTGGGATAAGTTAGGCATGGATTTTATCACGGGATTACGCAGGACTCATTCAGGCTATGACTCGATTTGGGTTGTAGTCGATCGGTTGACGAAGGTAGCTCATTTCATCCCAGTAAAGACCACTTACACCAGTGCTAAGTTGGCAAAGATATACATGACCAGGATCATATGTTTGCATGGAGTTCCGAGGAGTATCGTATCAGATAGAGGAACCCAGTTTACCTCAAGGTTCTGGAAGCAGTTGCACGAAACTTTGGGAACTAGGCTAGAATTCAGTACATCTTTTCATCCACAGACAGATGGACAGACCGAGAGAGTCAATTAGATTTGGGAGGATATGCTGAGAGCTTGTGCGCTAGATTACGGATCTAGTTGGGATGACAATTTGCCATATGCAGAGTTCTCTTACAACAACAGTTACCAAACCAGTTTAAAGATGGCCCCTTTCGAAGCCTTGTACGGAAGGAGGTGCAGGACACCATTATCATGGGACGAAGTGGGAGACCGCTAGTTGTTTGGACCTGACTTGATTAAAGAGTCTGAACAGAAGGTGAAATTGATTCGCGATAGGCTCAAGGTAGCCCAGTCCAGACAGAAGAGTTATGCAGATTCAAAACGCAAGGAGACAATTTACGAAGTCGGAGATAGAGCTTATCTTCGAGTATCTCCACTTCGGGGAACAAAGTGTTTTGGAGTTAAAGGGAAGTTAGCACCACGATTTGTAGGACCATATCAAGTTTTGGAGCTATGGGAGAAGTGGCCTACAAGTTGGAATTTCCTGAAGGATTGGCAGGAGTTCATGATGTGTTCCACGTTTCCCAGTTGAAGAAGTGTCACGCGAAGATCGCTGACATACCATTGAGAGACACAGTGCCTTTGGAAACTATTCAGTTGGATAACGATTTGACCTACGAGGAGAGACCCGTTAAGATTCTCGAGTTTTCCAATCGAGTCACTCGCAGCAAGGTTATCAAGTTTTGCAAAGTTCAGTGGAGCCACCACACAGAGGATGAAGCCACCTGGGAACGAGAGGAAGATTTGCTCAAGGACCACCCTCACCTATTTTCTAGCCAACCCGAATCTCGAGGGCGAGATTCATCTTAAGGGGGGTAGGTTTGTAACATCCCAAATTTTCAATTTGGAATGTTATACATTAGAACATCATGGCATACCATATTTTATTTTGAATTTTGGTTGATCCTAGAAATTCTACGCAACTCAGTGACCCACGGAGAGAGTTGGGGATTTCGTTATTTTCATATTTGAGTTTTCTCAAATTTTGAGAATAGGATCATTTGATTTTAATTATTTTATCATCAATTATTTCTATTACAAAAATATGAGAGAGGGAATAAAATGACTTTCCCAAAATAAAGAAATATTGAGGATTTAATAATAGAATCAAATAAGATTTTATTTCGGAGTTTTTCGGCGTTTTATTTGAATTTAGGAAAAATGTGCGTTTTTAAAAATTGTATTTAGGCCCCAAATAAATGTTCACCTTGTGGGGCTTGATTTTAGAAGCCCGTGAAAATTTATTTCGGAATTTTTGGAGTCCGTTTAGTATTTATTTTTATTTTTCTTCTACGCGTAAATAAAAAAAAGCGAACCGACCTACGGGCCGTGTCCGACTAGGACTCCGGCCCGGCTAGGCTTTAAAAGCCGGGGGAGAGGCCCAGCCGAAGCCAGCGCCCCAGCCCCCGAAAACCCTAGCCCCAGCGCCGCCCCACCGCCGCCGCCGCACGCCGCCCGAGGTTCGCCGCCTCGATTTCCGCGCCGTTTTTTTTATTTTTTTTCGAAAAACTGTTCGGTTTTTCCGTCGGTTTTTCTAGATTTGGTTTTTTTTAAATAGATCGATTTTTCCGGTTTATTTAAATAGCGAGCGTTCGTCCCTTCGTTCGATCTAGCGAACGTTCGTCGTTTTTCTTTTTCTCGGATTTAATCCGCGATTTTTCTGATCGCGATTCCTGATCCGATTTTCGTTTTAGTATAACTTTTCGCTCGTTTATCGGAATTAGGCGATTTAAGCGCCTGGAGTTTCGTCTCGAAACCCTCTATCCGTTTAACCAACTTAAACAAGATTTTTCTACTGTAAAAATTACCCTAGATCCAGATTTGTAGAACGAAGTTGTTTTTTTTCGCCGTTTGACTTTCGCTGTTTCGTTCGATTTGATTCTTTTTGCAAACCGGAGTTCTTAAGTTGAACCTTCTGGTTAGATCTCTTATTTGAGTTTGACCCGTGCATTAGATGAGTACTTATTGTATGCTTGTTTGTTTGTCTGCGATAGAATACCCGGTGTGTGCCGCTTGTTACTTCGAATCTCTAGGTTTCGCAGATCATCAGCAAGGCAAGTAACACTTTGATCATACCTTTTGTACTACCCAGTTTTATTGCATTAGATCAAATCCTCACACATTGCATGATTAGGATCTAATTAAATTGTGGGATGGGAAGTAGTTGAGGTAGTACCTATTACCTGTTTATTTTCAAACCTTTGGGAGTTACTTATGTGTTTGCTTATTATGCCATGTTATGCTAGTAGACGTGGATTGGGTGAGTGATATCCATGACAGATGTGAGTTTGTTAATTAATGGTCTATCTAAGATGGCAACTTAAACACACATCTCGGTGATTGAGGCACCTGGGTATTCCAGGACTTGCCTGTTTTCTTTTGGACCGCCACCCAGGCTCAAAGGGATCATGATACTATCCATACTAGAAACTTCCATGTGCAGCCACAAGCTATTATGGGCTCTAGCATAATTGATTAAGTCGTGCGAACTCTTACAGTGGTAGACTAGCAGATGTAGGGGATGTAGGTGGTGCGGTCTACCCGATCGTAAGGTGCTAGCGCTTCTGAAAGACTATGTCTCGGTCATCCGTCCTCTCAAACACCTTGTAGTGCGAGAAACCAAACGGAGGCGATCGAGTCTTGTGGGGAAAAGTGTGCAAACCTCTGCAGAGTGTAATAAACTAATCATGGTTAGCCGTGTCCCCGGTTATGGACGTTTTGAGTATCTAGTACCTGGATTATCATGTGAATCTCAACATGTTACTCTAAATTAATTTTGTTGGGTTTTGTTTAATGATGATGCTTAATTGGGATTGAGGATGTTGTCAACCATTCTCAATGTTTAACAACTACCATGATAGTAATTATATTTATTCCTTTGTAGTAGGGAAAAATTGGCTTTACGCAAAACTGTAACCATAGAGCTTTCTACCAGCCAAATATGCATATAGTGTAGCTGTTTCATTCCATTACTCTCTATGTGTTACCTTGCCAGCATATTCCATGTGCTGACCCGTTTCGGGCTGCAACGTTAATGTTGCAGACTTTTCAGACGATTATTAAGGAGTTTTTAGGTCGTGGTTCTATACTCAGTGATGCCGTTGGAGTTGATGGACTCACTTATCTTCCAAGCCTTCCGCTGTTATCGTTATTAGATGGCCTTAAGCCATATTTATTGTAATAAGTTCTCGTTTGAGACACTCGATGTAATAAGTGTGTGATTGCTACTCTGTTATAAATCCTCCGAGTACTGTGTGGTGTCAGCATTACTGATCCAGGGATGACACCGAAGCATAGAGATCAGACTGGTTGAGGTCTGGTCGCTACACCCACAGAGTATCGGAGATGGACCAGGAGAGTCCCGGGCTGCCCACGAGGGTGGGGGCGCGCCCCCTGCCTCGTGGACAGCCCGGAAACCCACCGACGTACTTCTTCCTCCTATATATACCCATATACCCTAAAACTTTGGGAAGCAGAATAGATCGGGAGTTCCTCGCCAGAAGCCTCCTTAGCCATCGAAAACCAATCTAGACCCATTTCGGCACCCTGCCGGAGGGGGAATCCCTCTCAGGTGGCCATCTTCATCATCCCGGTGCTCTTCATGACGAGGACGGAGTAGTTCTCCCTCGGGGTTGAGGGTATGTACCAGTAGCTATGTGTTTGATCTCTCTCTCTCTCTCTCTTATTCTTGAGGTGATACGATCTTGATGTATCGCGAGCTTTGCTATTATAGTTGGATCTTATGATGTTTCTCCCCCTCTACTCTCTTGTAATGGATTGAGTTTTCCCTTTGAAGTTATCTTATCGGATTGAGTCTTTAAGGATTTGAGAACACTTGATGTATGTCTTGCGTGGGATACCCGTCGTGACAATGGGGTATTCTATTGATCCACTTGATGTATGTTTTGGTCATCAACTTGCGGGTTCCGCCCATGAACCTATGCATAGGGGTTGTCACACGTTTTCGTCTTGACTCTCCGGTAGAATCTTTGGGGCACTCTGTGAAGTACTTTGTGTTGGTTGAATAGATGAATCTGAGATTGTGTGATGCTTATCATATAATCATACCCACAGATACTTGAGGTGACATTGGAGTATCTAGGTGACATTAGGGTTTTGGTTGATTTGTGTCTTAAGGTGTTATTCTAGTACGAACTCTATGATAGATTGAACGGAAAGAATAGCTTCGTGTTATTTTACTACAGACTCTTGAATAGATCGATCAGAAAGGATAACTTTGAGGTGGTTTCGTACCCTACCATAATCTCTTCGTTTGTTCTCCGCTATTAGTGACTTTGGAGTGACTCTTTGTTGCATGTTGAGGGATAGTTATATGATCCAATTATGTTATTATTGTTGAGGGAACTTGCACTAGTGAAAGTATGAACCCTAGGCCTTGTTTCAACGCATTTCAATATCGTTTGTGCTCACTTTTATCATGAGTTACCTTGCTGTTTTTATATTTTCAGATTACAAAAACCATTATCTACTATCCATATACCACTTGTATCACCATCTCTTCGCTGAACTAGTGCACCTATACAATTTACCATTCTATTGGGTGTGTTGGGGACACAAGAGACTATTTGTTATTTGGTTGCAGGGTTGCTTGAGAGAGGTTCATCCTACGCCTCCTACGGATTGATAAACCTTAGGTCATCCACTTGATGGAAATTTGCTACTGTCCTACAAACCTCTGCACTTGGAGGCCCAACAACGTCTACAAGAAGAAGGTTGTGTAGTAGACATCAATTAAATATTCATGTGGATCACTAGATTCAAACATAGATGGTTCCCGATGGAGTCTAACTTCTGAATCGAAATGCAAAACGCAACAAACATTGTGTAAAAAAATCAGTAAGTCACCATACGGCTTATTGTTGTCAGTACATCTTATTACAACCGACGTGGTGAGTTCCTTATGTACAAGGATTACGCCTACAACGATGATTATCTATGCATGTCTATCATATAGAGGGATTACTCCTGCAATGATGAAGCACACAATCATTTTAATGACGGATTTTGAGATGAAGGATTGGGTAAAACCTTGAGCACCTTCACTCATACATTATGGGGCACTATGTTGTCTATATCCAGATTATATTGGAGAAATTGATTGTGTACAAGCCTTATCCATCCATAATTCCCATGTTGTTCGTTCTCTAGATGTAGAGAAAGATTCATTTGGACCATGAGGAGATGGAAATAACGATGTTGGGACCTAGAGTTCCATATCCTAGTGCCATTGGACCCACCAAATATAATTGGTTGGGACACAAGAATATCTTTTGATATCCCCAAGGCATCAAACATCTTGTCCTAATTTTTCAGTTTCAGAGAAATCTGAACACCAATACCATTGGATACATCGATCAGATCCCTACTATGTTAGATCATGGACAAGTTTTGTGTTCCTGCTAGGTCTGATAGCCATCCCATGAAAGTCTTCCAAATAAACCTTGTGGCTACATCCACCAAACATTATCTCAAAGATGATGTTGCTTGTGTTGCCCGGATGCAAATAGGTTACATACTAAGCAATATTGCTATATTGCGTATCTTGCAAGTCAAACCATTCATTTGATTTGTTCCCCAAGTCTCTACAAACTTCTACATTCCAGAAATATGCTCATAGAATTGGTATATGACGGCTTCAGAATTTGCGAGAATCAGGGGAAGTATCTTCCTGAATGTTCATGTTCAATGCATCATATTATACTATTTTTCCCTTCATGAGTTTACTATACAAGTTCTCATAAAGATTTTTAATGAGGTAATATATATCAACATGAGATCATATGTCATACTTTCTGTTTTCCCTAGCGGGGTTTTTGGAAAGTGTATACGACATATTTATTGTTCTCTGAACTCTATAGGTATTCTCGTATTGAGTTAAAAAAGGAAATAACCATTATATATTTTGTCATTTTTCTCCTTATTTCCCACTAGGTTTGGAGCAGTTCTAGCAACATATCAAACACTTTGCTCCTCACATTTTCCCATAGGGTTTTGAAGGAGTCTTTAATGAAGATGATAATATTACACTAAACAAGCACAAATTAGGGAGAGTGTTAGGATTTAATTAATCCTGTTAACCCATGCTTAAGGAATAGATGGTGGTTGCCATATGGAAACCGACATCGGTTCCTGGTGTCCTCTTGAACAGGTACCTTTAAACTTGGTGCCCTTTGTAACTCTATATATAGACGTATTCATCATCAATAAACATCAATGGATTCACTTTTACATCGTTGTTGCTTTCTTTCTTGCTGAGTTCAAACAATCATCAATACTAATTATGTCAACATGTGTGCTTCCACATCATCAAAATTATTGTAGCACATAGATTTACTAGTTTGGTCCAGTAGCATCCGTCCGATGTACGCATGAGAATTCTCTATCATGCAACATAGATTAGTGCATTGTAAGTAAGTTTTCATAGTGCATTTCATGTGACATGCACAACTTTTCAGTTTAAGATTTTTTTTTCTTATGTAGAAATTTCTCACATAGTTTAAATTATATTGTCTCTGTTTTCATCTTCGAATGTATATATAGACGCATTTTATTGTAGTTTATATTAAAATATCGAAAACATCTTATAATAATAAACGAAGGGAGTACATCATATTTAGAAACTACTTCCTCCGTCTCACAATGTAAGACATTTTTTTTACCCTACACTAGTGTCTACATTATGGGACGGATGGAGTATATATTCAATTCCACGACAACACACAGAGCATCTTCCAGTATAAAGGAAACATGAGCGTTTTAGAGTATTTAATTTTGACCCGCATATATGAAACACAATCAAAGTTTCCCAAGGCTCACATTTGACTAACAACGAACTATTTAATGACATCGAAAATACGAATAAGTCTCTTTCCAACCATTCCTGGATGCAAAATTTGTACAGTGGGTTCAACATCGTTGTTCAATGTAAAATCTGTCCAATGGGTTCAGTATATACAGGGAGAAGAAAGAAAAACCAAACGTTTCAATAATTCACACGTGCATGATATATGCAATATATGTATGAATGAATGAATTTATTATATATAGTTGCATTTCGCATCTATAAAGTGCCTTTTTCTATGTCGGCCGATTCGGTTGAGAGGGCCATGACGCGGCCACGTCCATAGTACTACTTTACTCGAAATTATTCTCTCTTTTTTCCATCTTCCGTGTTCTGTATTGGTTTGGTTTGGTTGTGCTGCCATGTTGGACTTCTGACACGCCGATCCTTTCCGGGCCGACTCTTTCGTTTGAATACAATACAATCATAGTTGCTCATATACACGTACATATGCTTATTTTATTATCTTAAAAAAACATTCACTCATTTTTATGAACACACACATGCATGTCCAACCCTTATGAGCACCTTCAAAATACCGAGCCAGCACACACAATATCTTAAGATTGATAAAGCCATCAAATGTGTCCCATATTCAAGGGAAGCGTCTCCTTCCACTAAACACTTGTCACAAAAAGGTCTTAAATAAATTCAAAAAATACGACCACCAGTCCAAGTCTAGTTTTTTTTTCGGACGGCTTTAGAACCCTCCACTTCACACCGCTTGAGAGGAACTTTTGCTCCTCCGCCTGCTCCGACTATTTAAAGCCGACCAACCACCCCCCAAACCCCACCTCCAAGTCTATTCTTCCACCATAGAAGCCTCCTAGTTTGCATCAGGTGTCTCCGTCCACCGGTTGTTGGCTCCATGGTCCGCTCCAAGATCACATGGTATAATATGTTGAGCCAAAGTGCCGCACTGAAGTTCCGGCGAAGGTACGTGCCATGGATGCCCGACGGTAAAGTTGCATTACGGCGGGCCAACCTCCAAGCTAAGGATGAGGAAACAGAATAGGAGCAAGAGGAGGGCAACCCCCATGACCATGAAGAAGTTCATGAAGGAGGAGTGTTAGAAGGGATAGAGAGGGATTGGCGGGATCGATGTTTATTGCTTGAGCCTCGTGGGCATATATAGGAGTACAATGACCAACTTGGAGTACAAGACAAGGCAGAAACAAATCACAGTTTATCCTATACCTCCTAATAATCATAATACTCAATATCCCCCTCAGTCACAAGGGTAGCGATGCAGACAGTGAGACTGGAGAAGGATCCGAAGATAAGTCGATAGACATTCCCCCACAGTCGTAGCGGTCGATGCATCACAGAAGTTGTGGCTGGAGTGGAAACCGACAAGATTGCTCAAGCAGGCCGGTAGCCCTTTGTGCCATTGTCGAGGTAGCCGAGAGCTTGGGGTAGTCTAGCTGTTGTCGAGGTACTCATGCGAAAAATGTCGTGGTCGATGTCGAGTTGGGGTAGCCGGTGTCGAGGAAGTCATCGTGGAGCCGTGGGCGCAGGGAGGCGCCGAGTTAGTCATGGGCGCTGTGGTGTCGAAGTAGTGATGCGCTGGGAGGAAGACGTTGTTGACGACGGCGTAACGACGGGTTTGCCAAGCCCGGGGACACATCATGGACGAAGGCATGCATCGGTGTTGCCAGCACCGGGCATGCATAGACAGACGAAGACAAAGTTGACGAAGCGCCGCACCAGGCCCGGGGACACGTCTTGGACGAAGGCACGCATCAGTGTTGCCAGCACTGGGCATGCGTAGACGAGGGACCTGCAGGAGCTATACGAAGACGAAGGGGGTGGACGGGCGACGACAGAGGCTACAGGGGTAGCAGCGACGGCTAGGTTAGGAGCGCGAAGGTGAAGCTCCAAGTAGGTGAGGAATCCGACAACATGACGAAGACCGCGTGCAGACGATGGTGTTCCCGTGCCAAGGGAGGCAGCGCGACGCTGTTGGGTAAAGCAGTATTTCAAAAAAAATACTACGGTCACGCAAGATCTATCTAGGAGATGCATAGTAAGGAGACGGGAGAGTGTGTCCACGTACCCTCATAGACCGAAAGCGGAAGCGTTTCGTAATGCGGTTGATGTAGTCGAACGTCCTCACGATCCAACCGATCCAAGTACCGAACGTACGGCACCTCCGTGTTTAGCACACGTTCAGCACGATGACGTCCCGCGAGCTCTTGATCTAGTTGAGGACGAGGGAGAGTTCTGTCAGCACGACGGCGTGGCGATGGTGATGATGATGTTACCGGCGCAGGGCTTCACCTAAGCACTACGACGATATGACCGAGGTGTTGAATTGTGGAGGGGGGCACCGCACACGGCTAAGAGATTGTCTGTTGTGCCTTTGGGGTGCCCCCTGCCCACGTATATAAAGGAGGGGGAGGAGGAGGCCAGCCAAGGGGGGCGCGCGCCATAGGGGAGTCCAACTAGGATTCCCAATCCTAGTTGGAGTCCCCTTCCTTTTCCAAGAGAGGGAGAGAGGGAAGGAGGAAGAGAGGGAGAAGGAAAGAGGGGGCGCCGCTCCCTCCCTAGTCCAATTCGGACTTGCCATTGGGGGGCGGCCTCCCCTTGTGTCCCTTCTCTCCTTTCCACTAAAGCCCATTAAGGCCCAATACTTCCCGGGGGGGCGGGTCCGGTAACCCCCGGTACTCCGAAACTCATCAGAAACTTTCCGAACTATTCCGGTGTCCAAATGTAGCCTTCCAATATATGAATATTTACCTCTCGGCCATTTCGAGACTCCTCGTCATGTACGTGATCTCATCTGGGACTTCGAATAAACTTCGGTCATCAAATCACATAACTCATAATACAAATCGTCATCGAACGTTAAGCGTGCGGACCCTACGGGTTTGAGAACTATGTAGACATGACTGAGACACATCTCCAGTCAATAACCAATAGCGGAACCTGGATGCTCATATTGGCTCCTACATATTCTACGAAGATCTTTATCGGTCAAACTACATAACAACATACTTCATTCCCTTTGTCAACGGTATGTTACTTGCCCGAGATTCAATCGTGGTATCATCATACCTAGTTCAATCTTGTCACCGGCAAGTCTCTTTACTCATTCCGTAATGCATCATCCCGCAACTAACTCATTAGTCACATTGCTTGAAGGCTTATAGTGATGTGCATTACCGAGAGGGCCCATAGATACCTCTCCGATACACTGAGTGACAAATCCTAATCTCGATCTATGCCAACCCAACAAACACCTTCGGAGACACCTGTAGAGCATCTTTATAATCACCCAGTTATGTTGTGACGTTTGATAGCACACAAGGTGTTCCTCCGGTATTCGGGAGTTGCATAATCTCATAGTCTGAGGAACATGTATAAGTCATGAAGAAAGCAGTAGCAATGAAACTGTAATGATCATAATGCTAAGCTAACGAATGGGTCTTGTCCATCACATCATTCTCCTAATAATGTGATCCCGTTCATCCAATGACAACACATGTCTATGGTTAGGAAACATAACAATCTTTGATAAATGAGCTAGTCAAGTAGAGGCATACTAGGGACACTTTGTTTTGTCTATGTATTCACACATGTAGTAAGTTTCCGATTAATACAATTCTAACATGAATAATAAACATTTATCATGAAATAAGAAAATAAATAATAACTTTATTATTGCCTCTAGGGCATATTTCCTTCAGTCTCCCACTTGCACTAGAGTCAATAATCTAGTCCACATTGCCATGTGATTTAACGCTAATAGTTCACATCACCATGTGATTAACACGCATAGTTCACATCGCCATGTGACCAACACTCAAAGGGTTTACTAGAGTCAGTAATCTAGTTCACATCGCCATGTGATTAACACCCAAAGATTACTAAGGTGTGATCATGTTTTGTTTGTGAGAGAGGTTTAGTCAATGGATCTGCCACATTCAGATCTGTATGTATTTTGCAAATTTCTATGTCTACAATGCTCTGCACGGAGCTACTCTAGCCAAATGCTCCCACTTTCAATATGTATCCAGATCGAGACTCGGAGTCATCCAGATCGGTGTCAAAGCTTGCATCGACATAACTCTTTACGACGAACTCTTTATCACCTCCATAACCGAGAAATATTTCCTTAGTCCTCTAAGGATAATTTTGACCAATGTCCAATTATCTACTCCTAGATCACTATTGTACTCCCCTACCAAACTCAGGATATGGTATACAATAGGTCTGGTACATAACATGGCATACTTTATAGAACCTATGGATGAGGCATAGGGAATGACTTTCATTCTCTCTCTATCTTCTGCCGTGGTCGGGCTTTGAGTCTTACTCAACTTCACACCTAGCAACGCAGGCAAGAACTCCTTCTTTGACTGTTCCATTTCGAACTACTTCAAAAATGTTGTCAAGGTATGTACTCATTGAAAAAACTTACCAAGCGTCTTGATCTATCTCAATAGATCTTGATGCTCAATATGTAAGTAGCTTCACCGAGGTCTTTCTTTGAAAAACTCCTTTCAAACACTCCTTTATGCTTTCCAGAAAATTCGACATCGTTTCCGATCAAAAATATGTCACACACATATACTTATCAGAAAGATTGTTGTCGGTGTCAAAACCGGCGGATCTCGGGTAGGGGGTCGTTGGCTTCAGCCCCCACGCACATAGTGCGGGGGTGCTCGCAGAAGACGCATTTTCACACTTAACCCAACGTCTTGGTCCTACAAAGGAGGTGATAGCGCAGCGGGCCAGGCAACCGGACTATAATGCTTTAACACTTTCACTTAGCCATAGGTGTTTGACAATGAGACTCTTTAGGTAGCTCCTTGGTGGCAACTGCGCTCGTCTGAATTCGGGGCGCGTATGTGCTTGACCGGGAAGCGGCCCTTCGTTAAAGTGGAGGAATCCGATAGATTCCGATAGGTCATCGAGTGGCTGACCAGTCTCATGCTACATCATGACAGTCAGTTTCGGCTTTCTCTACTGAGGTGCTCGCCTGGCCGAACCGGGGGCACAATCACAGTAGTTCTCCTGGTGCTACCTTAGCCGATAGAGCGGAACGTAAGGTAGCCGAACTCAGGAGCCGGGCAACCCAACATTTGACCAAAATCATGATTCGGAGCTGATGCATATAATGCCAAAACTCGCGACACCGAACACTCCCTAAGGTGTTCGGTCTTTATGAGTGCGGGTGAAACAACACTCTTTATTAAAAAAGCCCCTAGTGTCCAGGTACGTGCAAATATTCTGACGTGGCCACATGCCAAGACGCCAGCCTCCTCCTTGGTTATATCAGAAAGAAAAAACCAGGGGATGTGTAGCAACAAGAGACAGTAAAAAAGGTTTACGCAGGGTCTTAATCTGGAAAGAATCCTTTAGGACGGGTCCCTACTGCACGTCTGCGCCCGTGTCTCCGTTGTGTCGTATCCTGGACGGGCGCCGCATGACGTTCATCTGTAAAAGAGAGGAACTGAGTTGAAAACGGGTCGTGCCGAAAAGGTTTAAAATAAGCAAAGTATAAAGTAAGATGTATAAGTTTGAGCTTCATTGTCTCTTATTGTATATGCATGGAGCCCCTAGTGCGGGGGTATATGGCTTCTAGGCCTGCATCAATGATGATTTTGCACCGAACTCGTCTATCTGCGTTCGTGGTCTTGAATGACCTATTTTGAAGTTTTTTGGCCGGTGAGGCCATTTTGCTGTGGTGCTGTCAAAGCGGCCGCACAGCCCTCCACTTGGGGAGGCGCACTTTAGTGCTTCCCCTTCAAAGAGATGATGCCTCGTGGACCGGGCATCTTAAGCGTAAGAGATGCATAATGTGGTATTGCGTTAAAGCGAGCGAAAGCTTCGCGTCCCAGTAGTGCTTGATAGCGACTTGAAAATGGGACGATATGGAAGGTCAGCTTTTCGCGGCGGAGGTTATCGGCAGAGCCGAATGTGATTGTGAGCCAGAGAAAACCCGTACAATGGGTGTCCGGACCAGGTATTACCCCTTGAAAGGAGGTTTTGCTGCGGTGGATTCTTGTTGGGTTTATCCCCATGTGCTGGATTGTATCCTGATATATCAGGTTTAGTCCACTGCCGCCGTCCATAAGGACATTTGAAAACTGGAGTCCGCCAATTATTGGATCGAGTATCAAGGCAGTCCAACCTACATTCTTGATATTCCTAGAATAATCTAGCTGATCGAAGATGATCGGTTTTGACAACCAGTGGCAGGATCCTTTGGGCCGTGTGGTGCGTATCTTTATGGGCGCCGCACGTTTTGTTATGTGAAGTGAGTTCACTGTTTTTACTTCTTGTGGGAAGTTCTTTTGTTTCCTAGTGCTCTGCTTTTGGGGTTCGTCCTCGTCTTCGCTTGGTGTGTCGAGCCCCTTGTGTTCGGCATTGAGTCTGCCGGATTGTTTGAAAACCCAACAGTCTCTGTGGGTATGGTTAGCAGGCTTCCCGGGAGTACTGTGTATCTGACATATCCTGTCCAGGATTTTATTCAGGTTGGATGGATCGTCCCTGTTATCCTGGGGGCGATTTTTCCTGATTTTGTCATGAGCCTTTGAATCCGGCATTGACTGCCGTGCTCTTTGGACTTTTGTCCTTAGTCCAGCGACGGTCCTTGTTGCGTCGCGGTTTTCCGTTTCCATCCCTAGTTTCGGATGTACTTGGATTGCTGGGGCTGCACCTTGCCAACCAGCTGTCCTCCCCTACACAAAAGCGGGTCATGAGGCTTGTTAGTGCGGCCATTGTTCTTGGCTTTTCTTGGCCGAGGTGTCTGGCAAGCCATTCGTCTCAGACGTTATGCCTGAAAGCTGCTAAGGCTTCGGCGTCCGGACAGTCGACTATCTGATTCTTTTTAGTGAGGAATCTATTCTAGAACTGCCGAGCTGATTCTCCGGGTTGTTGAGTTATGTGACTAAGATCGTCTGCATCCGGAGGGCGGACATAGGTCCCTTGAAAGTTTGCTCGGAAAGCATCCTCGAGCTCTTCCCAGCTTCCAATTGTGTTTTCGGGAAGGCTTTTAAGCCAATGCCGGGCTGGCCCTTTAAGCTTAAGGGGTAGATATTTTATGGCGTGGAGATCATCTCCTCTAGCCATGTGTATGTGGAGGATATAGTCCTCGATCCAGACTCCAGGGTCTGTTGTTCCATCATATGCCTCTATGTTTACGGGTTTGAATCCCTCTGGGAATTCATAGTCCAGGACCTGATCGGTGAAGCATAGGGGGTGTGCGGTGCCCTTGTATTTGGGTGTGCCGGATTCTGATGATGGCTTCATAGCTTTGCTTACGAGAGCTTGCTTTCTTGGCCCATAAATGGACCTGACTGGGCCGTGATGCAAATCCTTAAGTGGGTCGCATGCCGATTTAGGTGTGGCGCCGCTTGCCACTTTATGGGGTCGTCTATCCGACCGTGTGGCTTTTTCATTTTTTGAATGCGAGGGCTCTAGGGTCTCTTCGTCGAATTCAGGCAGTAGCTTTCTTTTCAGATAGCTTTTAGTGCGGCGACTGTCGCCGTACTTATCTGTGGTATTGATTACTTTACTCCATCTGATCCGGAGTGCGTCTTCCGCTGTTTTTAGCTTCCGCTTCTGCTTCTTTAGGCTTCGTGCAATTGCAACGAGCCTCTCATGGAGATTCTTCTGCTCCATAGGTTTATTCGGCGTGAGGTCGTCCGGAATGCCGTTTTCGCCGGAGGAGGGATGTTTGGTCTCTCTATCCGTGTTGTCCTGTTCAGACGGTTGCTCTAAGGCCTGCTCATCGTCTACCTGCTCGTCCTGCTCTATGGCTGGGTTTTTGTTGAGGCGGGGCTTAGGTCGGCATTTACGCCGACGCTTTGATTGCTTTTTGGGGGGTCTGTCTCCTGTCCCATCCCCTTTTTCCTCATTGTCGCTTCCTTTAGGTGTATCCACCATGTACACATCGTGAGATGAGGTGGCTGTCCAATGCCCTATGGGCGTTGGTTCGTCGGTATCTCCTGCATCGTCATCCATGCTGTCGATGTCTTCGGAGTCGAAGTTGGGCATGTTGTTTAAATTTTCACAGTGGCTACCAAGTGGGTGGTGGGTGGGCTTTGGATTTCTTCATCGTCCGTATCCCATCCTCGCTGACCGTAGTTTGGTCAGGGCTCTTCTGATAAGGAGAGAGACTTGAGAGAGTTCAGGATATCGCCACAAGGCGAGTGCTGCAAGATGTCTGCGGCGGTGAACTCCATTATCGGCGCCCAATCGGATTCGATTGGCAGGGGCGCTGGGGGTTTGGGAGTCCGGATCCTTGGAGTCACGGGTCGTGCAGAGTGCGGGGCTAGCGTTCGGCTCGATCGCCTCTGAGATCGCAGCCCCTGAGGCAGCGTCCAACCGCTGATCCTCGATCGGCGCAGTAGGCTCCGAATCAATGGTCGAAACCAATGCGTATGCGGCCTCCTAGGCGCTGTTCGGCGGCAGAGCTATATCATGCCCATCAAGACAGTGCAGCGCGCTTGGCTGTGGCTCGAATCCGTCGAAGATCAAGTCTCCGCGGATGTCAGCCGTGTAGTTTAAGCTGCCAAACCTGACTTGATGGCCAAGGGCGTAGCTTTCGATCTTCTCCAGGTGGCCGAGCGAATTGGCCCACAGAGCGAAGCCGCCGAAGACGAAGATCTGTCCGGGGAGAAAAGTCTCACCCTGGACCGTATCGTGGTTGATGATTAAAGGAGCCATTGGGCCTAAAGGCGACGACACAGAGGAACTCCCAATGAAAGCACCAATGTCGGTGTCAAAACCGGCGGATCTTGGGTAGGGGGTCCCGAACTGTGCGTCTAGGCCGGATGGTAACAGGAGGCAGGGAACACTTTGTTTTACCCAGGTTCGGGCCCTCTCGATGGAGGTAATACCCTACTCCTGCTTGATTAATATTGATGATATGGGTAGTACAAGAGTAGATCTACCACGAGATCAAGGAGGCTAAACCCTAGAAGCTAGCCTATGGTATGATTGTTGTGTATGGAGTTGATTGCCTACGGACTACAACCCTCCGGTTTATATAGGCACCGGATAGGGTTAGGGTTATACAGAGTCGGTTACAATGGTAGGAGATCTTGAATATCCGCATCGCCAAGCTTGCCTTCCACGCCAAGGGAAGTCCCATCCGGACACGGGACGAAGTCTTCAATCTTGTATCTTCATAGTCCAGGAGTCCGGCTGAAGGTATAGTCCGGCTACCCGAACACCCCCTAATCCAGGACTCCCTCAGGTGTAGTGCTCCCACTCACTTTCTTGTAAATACAGGCTTCGCCGCAAGTCTGTATAAAACTATATGCTTTAATCAACTTATCAAAGCGTATATTCCAACTCCGAGATGCTTGCACCAGTCCATAGATGGATCGCTGGAGCTTGCACATTTTGTTAGCACCTTTAGGATTGGCAAAACCTTCTAGTTGCATCATATACAACTCTTCTTTAGTAAATCCATTAAAGAATGCAGTTTTGTTATCCATTTGCCAGATTTCATAAAATGCGGCAATTGCTAACATGATTCGGACAGACTTAAGCATCGCTACGAGTGAGAAAATCTCATTGTAGTAAACACCTTGAACTTGTCGAAAACCTTTCGCGACAAGTCGAGCTTTGTAGATAGTAACACTACCATCAGCGTCCATCTTCCTCTTGAAGATCCATTTATTCTCAATGGCTTGCCGATCATCAGGCAATTCCACTAAAGTCCATACTTTGTTTCCATACATGGATCCTATCTCAGATTTCATGGCCTCAAGCCATTTCACGGAATCTGGGCTCATCATCGCTTCCTCATAGTTTGTAGGTTCATCATGGTCAAGTAACATGACCTCCAGAATAGGATTACTGTACCACTCTGGTGTGGATCTTACTCTGGTTGACCTACGAGGTTCAGTAGTAACTTGATCTGAAGTTTCGTGATCATCATCATTAACTTCCTCACTAATTGGTGTAGGCATCACTAGAACTGATTTCAGTGATGAACTAATTTCCAATTTAGGAGAAGGTACAATTACCTCATCAAGTTCTACTTTCCTCCCACTCATTTCTTTCGAGAGAAACTCCTTCTCTAGAAAGTATCCATTTTTAGCAACGAATATCTTGCCTTTGGATCTGTGATAGAAGGTATACCCAACAATTTCCTTTGGGTATCCTATGAAGACACATTTCTCCGATTTGGGTTCGAGCTTATTAGGTTGAAACTTTTTCACATAAGCATCGCTGCCCCAAACTTTAAGAAACGACAGCTTAGGTTTCTTGCGAAACCACAGTTCATATGGTGTCATCTCAATGGTTTTAGATGATGCCCTATTTAACATGAATGCAGCTGTCTCTAATGCATAAACCCAAAACGATAGTGGTAAATCGGTAAGAGACATCAGCACCATATCTAATAAAGTGCGGTTACGATGTTTGGACACACCATTACGCTGTGGTGTTCCAGGTGGCGTGAGTTGCGAAACTATTTCGCATTGTTTCAAATGAAGACCAAACTCATAACTCAAATATTCACCTCCACGATCAGATCGTAAAAATTTTATTTTCTTGTTATGATGATTTTCCACTTCACTCTGAAATTCTTTGAACTTTTCAAATGTTTCAGATTTATGTTTCATCGAGTAGATATACCCATATCTGCTCAAATCATCTGTGAAGGTCAGAAAATAACGATACCCGCCGCGAGCCTCAACACTCATCGGACCGCATACATCAGTATGTATTATTTCCAATAAGTTAGTTGCTCGCTCCATTGTTCCGAAGAACGGAGTCTTAGTCATCTTTCCCATGAGGCATGGTTCGCAAGCATCAAGTGATTCATAATCAAGTGATTCCCAAAGTTCATCAGTATGGAGTTTCTTCATGCGCTTTACACCAATATGACCTAAACGGCAGTGCCACAAATAATTTGCACTATCATTATTAACTTTGCATCTTTTGGCTTCAATATTATGAATATGTGTATTGCTACGATCGAGATCCAACAAACCATTTTCATTGGGTGTATGACCATAGAAGGTTTTATTCATGTAAACAGAACAACAATTATTCTCTAATTTAAATGAATAACCGTATTGCAATAAACATGATCCAATCATATTCATGCTCAACGCAAATAGCAAATAACATTTATTTTAGGTTCCACACTAATCTCGAAAGTATAGGGAGTGTGTGATGATGATCATATCAATCTTGGAACCACTTCCAACACACATTGTCACTTCACCCTTAACTAGTCTCTGTTCATTCTACAACTCCCGTTTCGAGTTACTACTCTTAGCAACTGAACCAGTATCAAATCCCGAGGGGTTGCTACAAACACTAGTAAAGTACACATCAATAACATGTATATCAAATATACCTTTGTTCACTTTGTCATCCTTCTTATCCGCCAAGGTCCGCTTCCAGTGACCATTTTTTTTGAAGTAGAAGCACTCAGTTTCAGGCTTAGGTCCAGACTTGGGCTTCTTCACTTGAGCAGCAACTTGCTTGCCATTCTTCTTGAAGTTCCCCTTCTTCCCTTTGCCCCTTTTATTGAAACTAGTGGTCTTGTCAACCATCAACAATTCATGATCTTTCTTGATTTCTACCTTCGTTGATTTCAGCATCACGAAGAGCTCAGAATCGTTTACGTTATCCCTTGCATATTATAGTTCATCACGAAGTTCCAGTAACTTGGTGATATTGACTAGAGAACTCTATCAATCGTTATCTTATCTGGAAGATTAACTCCCACTTGATTCAAGCGATTGTAGTATCTAGACAATCTGAGCACATGCTCACTGGTTGAGCTATTCTCCTCCATCTTGTAGGCAAAGTACTGTCAGAGGTCTCATACCTCTTGACACGAGCATGAGTCTGAAATACTAATTTCAACTCTTGGAGCATCTTATATGCTCCATGACGTTCAAAAACGTTTTTGAAGTCCCGGTTCTAAGCCGTAAAGCATTGGTGCACTAAACTATCAAGTAGTCATCATACCGAGCTTTGCCAAATATTCATAACGTCTGCCTCTGCTCCTGCAATAGGTCCGTCACCTAGCGGTGCATCAAGGACATAATTCTTCTGTGCAGCAATGAGGAAAATCCTCAGATCACGGATCAAGTCCGCATCATTGCTACTATCATCTTTCAACTTATATTTCTCTAGGAACATATATAAAAATAAACGAGGAGCTACATCGCAAGCTATTGATCTACAACATAGATATGCTAATACTACCAGGACTAATTTCATGATAAATTAAAGTTCAATTAATAATATTACTTAAGAACTCCCACTTAGATAGACATTCCTCTAATCATCTAAGTGATCATGTGATCCAAATCAATTAAACCATGTCTGATCATCACGTGAGATGGAGTAGTTTTCAATGGTGAACATCACTATGTTGATCATATCTACTATATGATTCACGCTCGACCTTTCGGTCTCCAGTGTTCCGAGGCCATATCTCCATATACTAGGCTCGTCAAGTTTAACCCAAGTAATCTGCGTGTGCAAAACTGGCTTGCACCCGTTGTATGTGAACGTAGAGCTTATCACACCCGATCATCCGTGGTGTCTCGGCACGACGAACTGTCACAATGGTGCATACTCAGGGAGAACACTTATACCTTGAAATTTAGTGAGAGATCATCTTATAATGCTACCTACGTACTAAGCAAAATAAGATGTATAAGGGATAAACATCACATGCAATTTATATAAGTGATATGATATGGCCATCATCATCTTGTGCCTTTGATCTCCATCTCCAAAGCACCGTCATGATCACCATCGTCACCGGCTTGACACCTTGATCTCCATCGAAGCATTGTTGTTGTCTCGCCAACTATTGCTTCTACGACTATCGCTGCCATTTAGTGATGAAGTAAAGCAATTACATGGCGATTGCATTTCATACAATAAAGCGACAACCATAAGGCTCCTGCCAGTTGCTGATAACTTTTACAAAACATGATCATCTCATACAACAAATTATATATCATCACATCTTGACCATATCACATCACAACATGCCCTGCAAAAACAAGTTAGACGTCCTCTACTTTGTTGTTTTACGTGGCTGCTACGGGCTTAGCAAGAACCATTCTTACCCACGCATCAAAACCACAACGATTTTTGTCAAGTGTGTTTTTTTAACCTTCAACAAGGACCGGGCATAGTCGCACTCGATTCAACTAAAGTTGGAGAAACAGACACCCACTAGCCACCTGTGTGCGAAGCACGTCGATAGAACCAGTCTCGCGTAAGCGTACGCATAATGTTTGTCTGGGCCGCTTCATCCAACAATACCGCTAAATCAAGGTATGACATGTTGGTAAGCAGTATGACTATTATCGCCCACAACTCTTTGTGTTGTACTCGTGCATATAACATCTACGCATAGACCTGGCTCGGATGCCACTGTTGGGGAACGCATTATTTCAAAAAAATTCCTACGATCACGCAAGATCTATCTAGGATATGCATAGAAATGAGAGGGGAGAGTGTGTCTATGTACCCTCGTAGACCGAAAGCGGAAGCGTTAAATAACGTGGTTGATGTAGTCGAACGTCTTTGCGATCCAACCGATCAAGTACCAAACGCACGTCACCTCCCTGATCTGCACACGTTCAGCTCGGTGACGTCCCTCGAACTCTAGATCCAGCTGGGGCCGAGGGAGAGTTTCGTCAGCACGACGGCGTGGTGACGGTGATGATGAAGTTACCGACACAGGGCTTCGCCTAAGCACTACGACGATATGACTGAGGTGTAAAACTATGGAGGGGGCATCGCACACGGCTAAGAGATTATCTGTTGTGCTATTGGGGTGCCCCCTGGCCACATATATAAAGGAGGAAGGGAGAGAGGAGGCCGACCAGGTTTGGGCACGCTAGGGGGAGTCCTATTGGACTCCTAGTCCAAGTAGGATTCGCCCCCCCTTTTCCTTTCTTCCACCGGAGGGAAAGGTAAGGGAGAGAGAGGGGGAAGGAAAGAGGGGGGCCGACCCCCTCCCCTAGTCCAATTCGGTTTGATCAAGGGGAGGGGCGCCCCTCTCACGTGGCCCTTTCTCCTCTCCTCCAATAAGGCCCACTAGGCCCAATACTTCTCCGAGGGGGGGGGGTCCGGTAACCTCCCGGTACTCTAGAAAAATGCCCGAACCACTCGGAACCATTGCGATGTCCAAATGCAATCTTCCAATATATGAATCTTTACCTCTCGACCATTTCGAGACTCCTCATCATGTCCGTGATCTCATCCGGGACTCCGAACAAACTTCGGTACATCAAATCACATAACTCATAATACAAATCATCATCGAACGTTAAGCGTGCGGACCCTACGGGTTCGAGAACTATGTAGACATGACCGAGACACATCTCCGGTCAATAACCAATAGTGGAACCTCGATGCTCATATTGGCTCCTACATATTCTACGAAGATCTTTATCGGTCAAACCGCATAACAACATACGTTGTTCCCTTTGTCATCGGTATGTTACTTGCCCGAGATTCGATCGTCGGTATCATCATATCTAGTACAATCTCATTACCGGCAAGTCTCTTTACTCGTTCCGTAATGCATCATCCTGCAACTAACTCATTAGTCACATTTCTTGCAAGGCTTATAGTGATGTGCATTACCGAGAGGGCCCAGAGATACCTCTCCGATACACGGAGTGACAAATCCTAATCTCGATCTATGCCAACCCAACAAACACCTTCGGAGACACCTGTAGAGCATCTTTATAATCACACAGTTACGTTGTGATGTTTGATAGCACACAAGGTGTACCTCTGGTATTCGGGAGTTGCATAATCTCATAGTCTGAGGAACATGTATAAGTCATGAAGAAAGCAGTAGCAATGAAACTGTAACGATCATAATGCTAAGCTAACGAATGGGTCTTGTCCATCACATCATTCTCCTAAATATGTGACCCCGTTCATCAAATGACAACACATGTCTATGGTTAGGAAACATAACCATCTTTGATAAACGAGCTAGTCAAGTAGAGGCATACTAGGGACACTTTGTTTTGTCTATGTATTTACACATGTAGTAAGTTTCCGATTAATACAATTCTAGCATGAATAATAAACATTTATCATGAAATAAGGAAATAAATAATAACTTTATTATTGCCTCTAGGGCATATTTCCTTCAGTCATGATCATCATAATCCATCTCGTATCATTCATGCCCTCAATGCGCGAGTAGTTCCCTAGTTCTCCGGGATATGGAGGAACCCTAGTATGTCAGAGATCGTTTGGTAGTAGGATTTAAGATCCACTTTATATGTTTATGTTAATAATCTTCTTGATGTTGGGTGAAGTCGACCATCCAACACATGCGAATTTTGGATGGAAGGTTATTACTGCTAGTGTGACAGCTGGTTTCGAAGGTAGATTAGTGACCGTTCCTGTCTCTCTTCGTCTGTGATCGTTACAACAGGGGGTAAACAGAGAACACTTTTAGCTACGTCCACGGGGAAGACCCCCTTAATTATCATGTAGCAACTGGAGTGGGAATGAATGGTAGTGGCGTATGCGACGGTGCTGCCTTGTGTATGCATGCATCTGTACTTGGCTTCGCCCATAAATAAAAACATATAAAGTGACTTAGGAATCCGACGTAGCATTATGCTTAGTTATCGGTCGTGTAGGTACATACTGGTGGGGAATCCGGAGTACGTGTAAATGCGTTAGTCCTATTGATTCTCACAATCTTCACTCACTTCATGTGTTACTTTATTTTACTTTTGCAAGTTTATTTCTCTGTTCACTACAATCACCCAATACTTTTATTTCGTTTTCACTTTGCTTTGGACCACATCTAACTTGCAGGCACTGCTATTTAAACTCTTCAAGAGACAAAGATTGATTCGTGTGCTCCCTGTGGGATCGATACTCTTATTTCGAAAAGGCTACAACTAAATCCTATGTACTTGCATGCCATTAGACTTTGCCACCAAAGCGACCCTAGTCGACACCCTACCACATGGCCCAGAGTCGATACTTTGGCTCACAAACATCAACAACACAATACACCGACCCTGAGGCCGTGCACCTGGTGGGACAATGACTCAACTACCCAAGCAGACAGACCAATCACCCAAATCTCACTGACATGATCTGTAAAACCACCACTCTGGCTTCCTCGGCAGCCCCAAGGATGCACACCTGAAGAGTCGACACCGCTCCCACCCAAGCGGGCAGAGTAGACATCCCTTCATCACAGAAGCAATCTCTAAGGCCACCAATCCGGTTTCCACACCGACCCTGAGGCTGCGCACCTGCCTAGCCGACATGGACACACCATGCGAACTTGATCCACTAGGAGCAGACATAAGGCTGGACCTCGAAAGGCAACCCCCCACAGGGGAAAATGACGGGTATGCCTCCAACGCCCGCTCCGGCAAAGCTCAAAATTGATGCTCTTAAATCGCCCGAACATCACTTTCTAATTTTGGACGGCCAAATTAGCTAACGAAACAAAAAAAATACCATAAGGAGATTTTCGTTTTACAAAGTTAAAAAATAGATTAAACCAATCGATAATGAACATAGATAAATACGCCTCCTCTTAAAAAAACCTAGAGTTCATCTGCCTCTCGTCAGTGCCGCTGCCGGTGTACCTCGCCTCCGGTGGCCTTAGGGCCACAGGAGTGTGGTGGATCCTGGCGCATACCGGCAGGAGGGCTTCTTTTTTAGATGTTTTTTTAGTTTTATTAGGGTTTGTGTCTTGCTTAGTAATGCGAGGCTGCGGCGGCTCCCTGAAGATGAAATAAGATTCTTCCCGCCTAGCCCTTATTTCAGTGGTGCGTTTAGCATCTTAGGTGGGCTTGTGATGGTGTGTCTCCGGGGGATCTGTCTTTGGTGGATCTGCTCGGATCTGGCCGTCATTTGTCTATGTTCATGTTTTTCAGGTTGGATCCTTTTGATCTATAAGCTACTCTTCATCGGCAACGGTTACTGTTCTGGAGCGCTGGTTCTATGCGTCCTTAATTCGGCGACTTTCCGACTGTCTACCGCAACAAGTTTTACCGGCTCCGGCGCGGAAGGGGCTATGATAACAGTGCCTTCAGACCACTTTAGTGCTTGTAGTCATCGCTAGGAGGTCTAGAGATCCGTATGTATTTTTATGTTTGTCGTATTACCATGATTGAAGATGAATTAGATCAGAAGTTTTCAAAGAAAACTTAATCATCAACTCTTTTAATTACACATTATTCCAGACTTAAATTAAACCATAAAATGCACGCAACTAGGACTAGACGGGAGGGCGGCGAAGAACACGGGTAGAAGAAGACCTTCCACAGGTTTTCGAGCACGCGACGAGTGAAGGGCGGCAGATGTCGTCGCTCATACAGCAGTAACACCCCGGCATATCTGCGCAGGATCCAGCTCGGCACAGATCGCCTGGCAAAATGACCTTACTACCGTTTCCCATGTCTGGATCCAAGTTTCTGCCTGTGGAAAGAAAACAAAATGTTAATCTTCATGTTACTATCAAGTACGTAGCATGTAATCCATACACAATCACTTGGCGAATTAACCGTAAGCATCCGAAGTAACCGTGTGCACCAAAAATTTGAAGAAAGAAAATAGAACGGAAAGTCAAATTAACTGAGGTGGGACAATAAGAATAAGTCTCGTGATTATCTAGGTGATAGTACTTACTTTGCCCATGATTAGCCAAGAAGACGAGAAGAAGCACCACCGAGAGCACGATCGTTGTGTGCAAGGGGTTCATAGATCTGGCCATCGTTGTCTGCTAGGAGTGCTGCGTCTGGTGCTCATCTACTACTACTATATAGTACCAGAGTATTTATACCAACTAAATTAGGGGAGTCCAGGGCAAGGAGTAAAGTGCGCCATTAATCGACAATCAAAGGACAGATTGCGGGAATCTTTGGGATTTATTATATATTAATTACATATAAAAAGATCCAAATGGATATATCCAAAAAATCTCAGTCCTTAAATCATGTAAATCTAATGACCTATATTGCTTCAACGGTGAGTGCTCAACACGTTTAGCATTTATACTAAATTAGCATTTAATTTTCATCCTGCCTAATATCAACATGCAATTAATTTTCTCCCTAATATGGGTCGTTGAATTGACACGGATTAAGTGCCAAGACTTCTTGAATTTGCCCTTTAAGTCTTTTTTTTATTAGATGACATGTTGCGCCAATCAGCGTGGAGACCAACTGCAGGCCAGAACTTAAACGAACTATTTAAAGTATATTTGCTTAGCCGTCGGAAAATGATTATGTTCAAACTACATTTCTTTGGCTATTTGTTGCCCACTTTAGCCACTGCAGCAGCATCCTGAAGATGGAATAAGGGTGTGTCTCCAGTAAATCTATCTTTGGTGGATCTATTCGAATCTGGTCGTTGTTTCTCTATATTCGTGCATCTTCAGGTTGAATCCTTTTAATCTACGATACTCTTTGTTGACGGCGGTTGTTGTTCTGGTGCGCAGGCCCTACGGGGTCTTAACTCGACGACTTTCCCACTGTCTACTGCAACAAGTTTTGATGGCTTCGATGAGGAAGAGGCGATGATGGCGGCCCGCATTTGGCTCGATTTAGTGATTGTAGTCGTCTCTAGCTGGTTTACAGATATGGTTGTAATTTTTCTTATTTCTAGTGTACGTTGTATTGCCATGATTAGGAATAACCGAGGAGCAAAAATGACACATTATTCCAGACCTAATAAAGCATGCAATGCACGCAAGAACTAAATTAGACAGGAGGGCCGCGAAGAAGACGGGTAGAAGAAGACCCTGGACAAACTGAAATGCAGGCGTCGAATGAAGGGCGGCAGGTGTTGTTTGTCAAACAGCAGTAACACCCAGGCATATCTGCGCAGGATCTAGCTTGGCACAGCCTGCCTGGGAAAGTGAGCTCACTGCCGTTTTCCATATCTTGATCCAAGTTTCTGCCTGTGGAATAGAAAACAAAATGTTCATCTTCATGTCATCCATACACAATCACTTTGGCGAATTAACCGTATGCACCGAAATTCGAAGAAAGAAAATTGAACGGAAAGAATAAGTCTGGTGATTATCTAGGTGACAGTACTTACATTGCCCATGATTAGCCAAGAAGACGAGAAGAAGCACTGAGAGTACGATCGTCGTGTAAGGGGTTCACAGGTCTGGCCATCGTTGTGTGCTAGGCGTGCTGCGTCCAAAGTTTTAAATAGCGCGCTAAGCATCTTAGCGCCGGACCTCTTTCAAATGCTATAGCATGCTATAGCGGAGCTATAGCGCGCTATTTAAAATGTTTGTTCATTTATTTGGACCAAAATCTCTTAGCGCAAGACCTTTTGTAAACGCTATAGCGTGCTATAGCGGAGTTATAGCGGGCTATTTGAAACAGTGGCTGCGTCTGGTGCTCATCTACTACTACTATATACCAGAGTATTTATACCAACTCAATTATGGGCGTCCTTGTTCTATACTCAACTCAACAATCAACACGTCCAGGGCAAGGAATAAAGTGGGCCATTAATCAAAGCACACACATTGCTGGAATCTCAGGCACGTACCATTGATGCATAATGTCCATTTATTATTTATACTAGAAAAATTGTCCGTGCATTGCAACGGAGATACACTACTAAGAGAAAGCCAACTAGCAGCGCTGGAAATACCTATAGCAGCAACGCTGCTCGAATCTGTTGAAATATGAGATGGGCCTAGAGCCCATATGACAATTTCAGATTTGATCTCTAAGGGCCCATGTAGGTGGCATGACAAGTTGGTGGGAAGTTTAGTCCCACCCCGAAAGTGGAAGGAGAGTTGGAGTGGTTTATAAGGGATTCTCTTCCTCATGCTATTGGAGCTTGAGAAGAGATGAGGCCCTCGCGCACTCCTCCTCCGCTTGCCTCGCCACGCCACGCCTCACCTCGCCGCGCCGCGCCGCGGGTTGCGGGATTGAGCCGACGTCGGATCATGGGCTACCGACTTGGACGTGCTATGAACTATGGACTTCACTATACCGGATACCCGTCGGTACTTGAATGGTATAGTGATGCGAACAAACACATAAGAATGAGATTGAAAGCTGTCAGAAAATTGAGGAACTCCGGAGTGATAGCGTTGGATTATATTCAAACGGCTAAGAATCTAGCAGATCCCTTTACTAAAGGGCTATCATGTGTTGTGATAGATAACGCATCAAGGGAGATGGGTATGAGACCCACATGAGTTGCCATGGTAGTAACCCAACCTATGTGATCGGAGATCCCGTGAAGTAGGACCTGGGAAAACAAGCCAGTGGTGAACTGAGGAGAGTAACTTTACTAACCCGACTACTGTCTTAATGTATTCCAAGGCTTATATGCATAAGCAAGATGCTATCCTACAGAGCGTTCTTTGGAGGAACACACATATATGAGCCCGACTGCTGGTCACAGTCTATGAGATTGGGGTGATCTCTAGCAAGCTCATGAACAGGCCAGGAGTGTGACTAATATGCTCCACCCGAGGGGTCGGCCTTCGGCAGCCTCGTATCAGTGAGACTTGTGGTGAAACTTCTTGACGCCAAACTAACAATTCAAGGCATAGTCCATTGTTCAGTTGTGAAGGAGCGTAACTACTTGGTCTAGGTGGAGCTCAACCTTAATCGGTCTCCACTGAGATGCTGGTATATCAAAACAGCGTTTGGAACAAAGGACAAACTGGGCCCCTGAGATCTGGTGGGGGATTGTTAAAATATGAGATGGGCCTAGAGCCCATATGACAATTTCAGATTTGATCTCTAAGGGCCCATGTAGGTGGCATGACAAGGTGGTGGGAAGTTTAGTCCCACCCCGGAAGTGGAAGGAGAGTTGGAGTGGTTTATAAGGGATTCTCTTCCTCATGCTATTGGAGCTTGAGAAGAGATGAGGCCCTCGCGCACTCCTCCTCCTCCGCTCGCCTCGCCACGCCTCGTCACGATGCGCCGCGGGTTGCGGGATTGAGCCGAGCCGAGCTCACCCCTATGCGCTTCTTTTTGCCGGTCAGGAACGGAGAGTCTTCGACAAGTGGGGCCATGATCTGAGACGTCGGATCGTGGGCTACCGACTTGGACGTGGGTTCAGCCCACGTCTCTCCACGCGCAGCCGCACATATATATGTGGGGCGCTGCCAACCCTAGCCGCCACGAAACAGAACGCATCTCCGCCTCCACACCCACGTCGTTCCTCTGCTGCTGCTGCCGCCGGCGACTCCGTCCCATTCACCGCGTACACGGTTGACGGGAGAGCAGGCCTCCGAAACCCTGCCTCTCTGGATCCTATACGGGAGAGGGGCGATTAGGTTTTTGGGTAGTGACTACGCGACTGCTCGCTTCTGTTCATCTACGTCCACATCACCATGTCGACCGACGCCGACCGTGCCGCCGCTGAGAAGGCCGAGGCCGACAAGAAGGCCGCCGAGGATGCCGCGGCTACTGCCACCGCCGCCGCATGGCCGATTGGAGGGTATACATCGTTTATCCCTCTCGTGTTTCTTTCTGTTGTAGCAGTACTAGCGATATGCGTAGATGTTTCTACTATATGCGTAGTACATGCTCTCTTACATCGTAACCAGTGTGTTATCAATGCTGTTAATGTCATGCTCATGATTTATTCATTGATTAATTTAATCGGAAAACTACCTATTTTCTTATCAATGCAAAAACCTAATTTGTGTAGGAGTTTTTCGAATTCTGGTTTTGCTGCTGCACTGAAATCGTCGCCGTTTACGGGGACGTACTTTAAGCGTTGGCAGACTAAAACCACCTTATGGCTCACTGCCATGAACGTGTTCTGGGTCGCCGGTGTGACTCCCACAGGAATGATCGCTCCTGATCAGGAGAAGGCATTCAAGGAGGCCACTGTCGTGTTCCTCGGGGCGGTTCTGAGCGTGATTGGAGATAAGCTGGTTGACGCATATTTGCATGTGCGGTCTGCCAAGGACTTGTGGGAGGCGCTCGAATCTAAGTTCGGGGCTGCCGATGCAGGGAGCGAGATGTATATTATAGAGCAGTTCCACGATTACAAGATGGTTGAAAACCGTCCTGTATTGGAGCAGGCTCATGAGATAATATGCATTGTTAAGGAGCTTGAGCTTCTTAAGTGCGAGTTACCGGGCAAGTTTGTCGCGGGCTGCATAATCGCTAAGCTTCCCAATTCCTGGAGGAACTTTGACACCACTCTTAAACATCAGAGGTGTGAATTCTCTGTGGAGGATGTCATTGGCCATCTGAGTGTTGAGCAGAATTCAAGGGCAAAGGACTCGCACGGAAAAGGGGTCGAAGGAACTTCTGTGGCCAATATGGTGCATCAGAAGAACTCCAATTCCCACAAGCCCAAGGGAAAGAACGGTGTCCAACAGAGTACCGACTTTAAGAAGAAGGGTAAGAAGACCTTCAAGAAGAACAAGAAGGATGAGGGCTGCTTTACTTGTGGTTCGCTTGAACATTGGGCCAACAAGTGCCCAAACAAGCATAAGAAGCAAGGGCAGACTCCAAGTCTGTCAATATGATTGTGAGCAACAATGAGAGTGGTGCATCTGGGTACGGTAATTTATTTGTTGTATTTTCAGTTTGGCCGTCCACCGATTGGTGGGTCGACACAGGTGCAGGTGTTCATGTGTGTGCTGACATTTCATTGTTTTCTTCTTACCAGGCCACAGGTCACGGGTCCGTACTGATGGGGAATGGCGCGAGTGCTTCTGTTCTTGGTGTTGGCACGGTCAATCTGAAGTTTATTTCGGGAAGGATCGTGCAGCTGAAGAACGTGCAGCATGTCCCCGCCATCAAGAAGAACCTCGTTAGTGGCTCCCTTTTATGTAGAGAAGGGTTTAAGTTGGTATTCGAGTCTAATAAATTAGTTGTTACGAAATATGGACTATTTGTTGGAAAGGGTTATGAATGTGGAGGCATGTTCCGCCTTTCTCTTGCAGATCTATGTAATAAAGTCGTGAACAATATTCATTTGAGTGTTAATGAATCTGAAGTATGGCATTCACGTCTTTGTCACATTAGTTTCGGTGTTATGACGCGGCTAGCAAAATCAAATTTAATCCCGAGTTTCACTTTAGCCAAAGGTTCTAAGTGCCATTCATGTGTGCAATCTAAGCAACCTCGCAAGCCTCACATGGCAGCAGAGGAGAGACACTTGGCGCCACTAGAACTCATACATTCTGATCTTTGTGAGATGAATGGTGTGTTGACTAAAGGTGGAAAGAAATATTTCATGACTTTGATAGATGATTCCACTAGATATTGCTATGTGTATTTGTTAAATACTAAAGACGAGGCTCTACACTACTTCAAAATCTATAAGGCAGAAGTTGAGAATCAACTTGAAAAGAAAATTAAACGAGTCCGGTCAGATCATGGTGTAGAGTACTTCTCGAAAGAGTTCGATGCCTTTTATGCGGAACACGGCATTATTCACGAGAAGACGCCTCCCTACTCACCCCAGTCAAACGGGGTTGCCGAGCGGAAAAACCGTACTCTAACTGATTTGGTTAACGCCATGTTAGATACGTCGGTTTTATCCAAGGCATGGTGGGGGAGGCTATAATGACATCCTGTCATGTCCTGAATAAAGTTCCGACAAAGGATAACGAGATCACTCCTTACGAGAAGTGGACCAAGAGAAGGACAACACTCTCGTACTTACGTACCTAGGGCTGCTTGGCGAAAGTTAATGTGCTGATCCTCAAAAAGCGTAAGCTTGGACCTAAGACTGTGGACTACGTTAATTTGGGCTACGCTATGAATAGTGTTGGCTATAGATTTCTAGTAGTGAAATCTGAGGTACCTGACATGAAGGTCGGTACAATTATGGAGTCTAAAGATGCTACATTCTTTGAGGACATTTTTCCCATGAGAGATGTACAAAGCACTTCTAGACAGGAATCTGAGGAGACTCCTGAACATGCCATTCCGATGGAATATTATAATCAAACATATGATGAAAATCCTGAGGAGGATAATGAGGAAACCCTTGGTAGGGGCAAGAGACAAAGGACTGTAAAGACCTTTGGTGATGATTTCTTCATATACCTCGTGGAGGATAATCCCACTTCTATTTCAGAAGCGTATGCATCTCCAGAAGCTGAGTACTGGAAGGATGTGGTCCATAGCGAGATGGATTCCATCATGGCTAACGGGACTTGGGAGCTTACTGAATGTCCTTATGGTTGCAAACCATTGGGATGCAAGTGGGTGTTCAAGAAGAAGCTTAGGCCCGATGGTATGATAGAAAAGTACAAGGCTAGGCTTGTGGCTAAGGGCTACGCCCAGAAAGAAGAAGAAGATTTCTTCGACACTTATTCACCTGTGGCCAGACTGACCACCATTCGAGTATTACTCTCGTTGGTGGCCTCGCATGGTCTTCTCATTCATCAGATGGATGTTAAGACGGCTTTCCTGAACGGAGATCTAAAGGAGGAAATCTATATGCAATAGCCTGATGGCTTTGTGATGGATGGTCAGGAAGGAAAGGTGTGTAAGTTGGTGAAATCTTTGTATGGCCTGAGACAAGCGCCTAAGCAATGGCATGACAAGTTTAATGACACGTTGACATCTGTTGGCTTTGTTGTTAATGAGGCTGACAAATGTGTATACTATCGCTATTGTGGGGGCGAAGGAGTTATACTGTGTTTGTATGTTGATGACATACCGATATTCGGGACTAATCTCAAGTTTATCGAGGAGGTTAAGTCTTTCCTATCTCAGAACTTTGAGATGAAGGACCTTGGAGTGGCTGATGTTATCTTGAACATCAAGCTATTGAGAGATGATGAGGGTGGGATTACTCTTTTGCAATCCCATTATGTTGAGAAGGTGTTGAGCCGTTTTGGATATTCGGACTGCAAACCATCTCAAACACCATATGATTCTAGTGTGCTGATTCGAAAGTCTAAAGGCACAGCTATAGATCAACTGAGATACTCTCAGATTGTTGGTTCACTACAGTATCTAGCGAGCGCAACGAGGCCTGACATCGCATTTGCTATTAGCAAACTGAGCCGATTTGTTTCCAAACCGGGTGATGTACATTGGCGTGCTCTTGAGAGAGTTATGCGCTATCTGAAAGGTACTATGAACTATTGACTTCACTATACCGGATACCCGTCGGTACTTGAAGGGTATAGTGATGCGAATTGGTTCTCTGATGCTGATGAGATGAAGGCCACAACTGGGTATATATTTACTCTTGGAGGTGGTGCTGTTTCCTGGAAGTCTTGCAAGCAAACGATCTTAACAAGATCGACAATGCAAGCAGAATTAACAGCATTAGACACATCGGGTGGCGAAGCAGAATGGCTTCAAGATCTGTTGATGGACTTGCCAGTGGTTGAGAAGCCGGTTCCGTCCATCCTTATGAACTGTGACAATCAAACAGTTATTGTCAAGGTGAAGAGTTCAAAGGACAACATGAAGTCCAACAAACACATAAGAATGAAATTGAAAGCTGTCAGAAAATTGAGGAACTCCGGAGTGATAGCGTTGGATTATATTCAAACGGATAAGAATCTGGCAGATACCTTTACTAAAGGGCTATCATGTGTTGTGATAGATAACGCATCAAGGGAGATGGGTATGAGACCCACATGAGTTGCCATGGTAGTAACCCAACCTATGTGATCGGAGATCCCGTGAAGTAGGACCTGGGAAAACAAGCCAGTGGTGAACTGAGGAGAGTAACTTTACTAACCCACTCCATTGGAGATGCTATACTCTCGGAAACTGTATGGAAGGATGACTACTGTCTTAATGTGTTCCAAGGCTTATATGCATAAGCAAGATGCTATCCTACAGAGCGATCTTTGGAGGAACACACCTATATGAGCCCGACTGCTGGTCACAGTCTATGAGATTGGGGTGATCTATAGCAAGCTCATGAACAGGCCAGGAGTGTGACTAATATGCTCCACCCGAGGGGTCGGCCTTCGGCAGCCTTGTATCAGTGAGACTTGTGGTGAAACTTCTTGACGCCAAACTGACAATTCAAGGCATAGTCCATTGTTCAATTGTGAAGGAGCGTAACTACTTGGTCTAGGTGGAGCTCAACCTTAATCGGTCTCCACTGAGATGCTGGTATATCAAAACAGCGTTTGGAACAAAGGACAAACTGGGCCCCTGAGATCTGGTGGGGGATTGTTGAAATATGAGATGGGCCTAGAGCCCATATGACAGTTTCAGATTTGATCTCTAAGGGCCCATGTAGGTGGCATGACAAGGTGGTGGGAAGTTTAGTCCCACCTCGGAAGTGGAAGGAGAGTTGGAGTGGTTTATATGGGATTCTCTTCCTCATGCTATTGGAGCTTGAGAAGAGATGAGGCCCTCGCGCACTCCTCCTCCTCCGCTCGCCTCGCCACGCCATGCCACGCCACGCCTCGTCACGACGCGCCGCGGGTTGCGGGATTGAGCTGAGCCGAGCTCACTCCTCTGCGCTTCTTTTTGCCGGTCAGGAACGGAGAGTCTTTGACAGGTGGGACCACGATCTGAGACGTCGGATCATGGGCTACCGACTTGGATGTGGGTTCAGCCCATGTCTCTCCACGCGCAGCCGCACATATATATGTGGGGCGCTGCCAACCCTAGCCGCCACGAAACAGAATGCATCTTCGCCTCCACGCCCACGTCGTTCCTCTGCTGCTGCTGCCGCCGGCGACTCCGTCCCGTTCACCGCGTACACGGTTGACGGGAGAGCAGGCCTCCGAAACCCCGCCTCTCCAGATCCTGTACGGGAGAGGGGCGATTAGGTTTTTGGGTAGCGACTACGCGACTGCTCGCTTCTGTTCATCTACGTCCACATCACCATGTCGACCGACGCCGACCGTGCCGCCGCTGAGAAGGCCGAGCCCGACAAGAAGGTTGCCGAGGATGCCGCGGCTACTGCCACCACCGCCGCATGGCCGATTGGAGGGTATACATCGTTTATCCCTCTCGTGTTTCTTTCTGTTGTAGCAATACTAGCGATATGCGTAAATGTTTCTACTATATGCGTAGTACATGCTCTGTTCGATCGTAACCAGTGTGTTATCAATGTTGTTAATGTCATGCTCATGATTTATTCATGGATTAATTTAATCGGAAAACTGCCTATTTTCTTATCAATCCAAAAACCTAATTTGGGTAGGAGTTTTTCGAATTCTGGTTTTGCTGCTGCACTAAAACCATCGCCGTTTACGGGGACGTACTTTAAGCGTTGGCAGACTAAAACCACCTTATGGCTCACTGCCATGAACGTGTTCTGGGTCGCCGGTGTGACTCCCATAGGAACGATCGCTCCTGATCAGGAGAAGGCATTCAAGGAGGCCACTGTCGTGTTCCTCGAGGCGGTTCTGAGCGTGATTGGAGATAAGCTGGTTGACGCATATTTGCATGTGCGGTCTACCAAGGACTTGTGGGAGGCGCTCGAATCTAAGTTCGGGGCTGCCGATGCAGGGAGCGAGATGTATATTATAGAGCAGTTCCACGATTACAAGATGGTTGAAAACCGTCCTGTATTGGAGCAGGCTCATGAGATAATATGCATTGTTAAGGAGCTTGAGCTTCTTAAGTGCGAGTTACCGGGCAAGTTTGTCGTGGGATGCATAATCGCTAAGCTTCCCAATTCCTGGAGGAACTTTGCCACCACTCTGAAACATCAGAGGTGTGAATTCTCTGTGGAGGATGTCATTGGCCATCTGAGTGTTGAGCAGAAGTCAAGGGCAAAGGACTCGCACGGAAAAGGGGTCGAAGGAACTTCTGTGGCCAATATGGTGCATCAGAAGAACTCCAATTCCCACAAGCCCAAGGGAAAGAACGGTGTCCAACAGAGTACCGACTTTAAGAAGAAGGGTAAGAAGACCTTCAAGAAGAACAAGAAGGATGGGGGCTGCTTTACTTGTGGTTCGCTTGAACATTGGGCCAACAAGTGCCCAAACAAGTATAAGAAGCAAGGGCAGGACTCCAAGTCTGTCAATATGATTGTGAGCAACAATGAGAGTGGTGCATCTGGGTACGGTAATTTATTTGTTGTATTTTCAGTTTGGCCGTCCACCGATTGGTGGGTCGACACAGGTGCAGGTGTTCATGTGTGTGTGCTGACATTTCATTGTTTTCTTCTTACCAGGCCACAGGTCACGGGTCCGTACTGATGGGGAATGGCGCGAGTGCTTCTGTTCTTGGTGTTGGCACGGTCGATCTGAAGTTTACTTCGGGAAGGATCATGTAGCTGAAGAACGTGCAGCATGTCCCCGCCATCAAGAAGAACCTTGTTAGTGGCTCCCTTCTATGTAGAGAAGGGTTTAAGTTGGTATTCGAGTCTAATAAATTAGTTGTTACGAAATATGGACTATTTGTTGGAAAGGGTTATGAATGTGGAGGCATGTTCCGCCTTTCTCTTGCAGATCTATGTAATAAAGTCGTGAACAATATTCATTTGAGTGTTAATGAATCTGAAGTATGGCATTCACGTCTTTGTCACATTAGTTTCGGTGTTATGATGCGGCTAGCAAAATCGAATTTAATCCCGTGTTTCACTTTAGCCAAAGGTTCTAAGTGCCATTCGTGTGTGCAATCTAAGCAACCTCGCAAGCCTCACAAGGCAGCAGAGGAGAGACACTTGGCGCCACTGGAACTCATACATTCTGATCTTTGTGAGATGAATGGTGTGTTGACTAAAGGTGGAAAGAAATATTTCATGACTTTGATAGATGATTCCACTAGATATTGCTATGTGTATCTGTTAAATACTAAAGATGAGGCTCTACACTACTTCAAAATCTATAAGGCAGAAGTTGAGCATCAACTTGAAAAGAAAATTAAACAAGTCCGGTCAGATCGTGGTTTAGAGTACTTCTCGAAAGAGTTTGATGCCTTTTGTGCGGAACACGACATTATTCACGAGAGGACGCCTCCCTACTCACCCCAGTCAAACGGGGTTGCCGAGCGGAAAAACCATACTCTAACTGATTTGGTTAACGCCATGTTAGATACGTCGGGTTTATCCAAGGCATGGTGGGGGGAGGCTATAATGACATCATGTCATGTCCTGAATAAAGTTCCGACAAGGGATAACGAGATCACTCCTTACGAGAAGTGGACCAAGAGAAGGACAACACTCTCGTACTTACGTACCTGGGGCTGCTTGGCGAAAGTTAATGTGCCGATCCCCAAAAAGCGTAAGCTTGGACCTAAGACTGTGGACTGTGTTAATTTGGGCTACGCTATGAATAGTGTTGGCTATAGATTTCTAGTAGTGAAATCTGAGGTACCTGACATGAAGGTCGGTACAATTATGGAGTCTAAAGATGCTACATTCTTTGAGGACATTTTTCCCATGAGAGATGTACAAAGCACTTCTAGACAGGAATCTGAGGAGACTCCTGAACCTGCCATTCCGATGGAATATTATAATCAAACACATGATGAAAATCCTGAGGAGGATAATGAGGAAACCCTTGTTAGGGGCAAGAGACAAAGGACTGCAAAGACCTTTGGTGATGATTTCTTCATATACCTCGTGGAGGATAATCCCACTTGTATTTCAGAAGCATATGCATCTCCAGAAGCTGACTACTGGAAGGATGCTGTCCGTAGCGAGATGGATTCCATCATGGCTAACGGGACTTGGGAGCTTACTGAACGTCCTTATGGTTGCAAACCATTGGGATGCAAGTGGGTGTTCAAGAAGAAGCTTAGGCTAGATGGTACGATAGAAAAGTACAAGGCTAGGCTTCTGGCTAAGGGCTATGCCCAGAAAGAAGAAGAAGATTTCTTCGACACTTATTCACCTGTGGCCAGACTGACCACCATTCGAGTATTACTCTCGTTGGCATCCTCGCATGGTCTTCTCATTCATCAGATGGATGTTAAGACGGCTTTCCTGAATGGAGATCTAAAGGAGGAAATCTATATGCAACAGCCTAATGGCTTTGTGATGGATGGTCAGGAAGGAAAGGTGTGTAAGTTGGTGAAATCTTTGTATGGCCTGAGACAAGCGCCTAAGCAATGGCATGACAAGTTTAATGAAACGTTGACAGTTGTTGGCTTTGTTGTTAATGAGGCCGACAAATGTGTATACTATCGCTATGGTGGGGGCGAAGGAGTTATACTGTGTTTGTATGTCGATGACATACTGATATTCGGGACTAATCTCAAGTTGATCGAGGAGGTTAAGTCTTTCCTATCTCAGAACTTTGAGATGAAGGACCTTGGAGTGGCTGATGTTATCTTGAACATCAAGCTATTGAGAGATGATGAGGGTGGGATTACTCTTTTGCAATCCCATTATGTTGAGAAGGTGTTGAGCCGTTTTGGATATTCGGACTGCAAACCATCTCAAACACCATATGATTCTAGTGTGCTGATTCGAAAGTCTAAAGGCACAACTATAGATCAATTGAGATACTCTCAGATTGTTGGTTCACTACAGTATCTAGCGAGCGCAACGAGGCCTGACATCGCATTTGCTATTAGCAAACTGAGCCGATTTGTTTCCAAACTGGGTGATGTTATAATAAATTGATTATTATTATATTTCCTTGTTCATGATAATCGTTTATTATCCATGCTAGAATTGTATTGATAGGAAACTCAGATACATGTGTGTATACATAGACAACACCATGTCCCTAGTAAGCCTCTAGTTGACTAGCTCGTTGATCAATAGATGGTTACGGTTTCCTGAACATGGACATTGGATGTCATTGATAACGGGATCACATCATTAGGAGAATGATGTGATGGACAAGACCCAATCCTAAGCCTAGCACAAGATCATGTAGTTCGTATGCTAAAGCTTTTCTAATGTCAAGTATCATTTCCATAGACCGTGAGATTGTGCAACTCCCGGATACCGTAGGAGTGCTTTGGGTGTGCCAAACGTCACAACGTAACTGGGTGGCTATAAAGGTACACTACAGGTATCTCCGAAAGTGTCTGTTGGGTTGGCACGAATCGAGACTGGGATTTGTCACTCCGTGTAAACGGAGAGGTATCTCTGGGCCCACTCGGTAGGACATCATCATAATGTGCACAATGTGATCAAGGAGTTGATCACGGGATGATGTGTTACGGAACGAGTAAAGAGACTTGCCGGTAACGAGATTGAACAAGGTATCGGGATACCGACGATCGAATCTCGGGCAAGTATCGTACCGCTAGACAAAGGGAATTGTATACGGGATTGATTAAGTCCATGACATCGTGGTTCATCCGATGAGATCATCGTGGAGCATGTGGGATCCAACATGGGTATCCAGATCCCGCTGTTGGTTATTGACCAGAGAGTTATCTCGGTCATGTCTGCATGTTTCCCGAACCCTTAGGGTCTACACACTTAAGGTTCGATGACGCTAGGGTTATAGGGAATAGATATACGTGGTTACCGAATATTGTTCGGAGTCCCGGATGAGATCCCAGACGTCACGAGGAGTTCCGGAATGGTCCGTAGGTAAAGATTTATATATGGGAAGTCCTGTTTTGGTCGCCGGAAAAGTTTTGGGGGTTTATCGGTAACGTACCGGGACCATCGGGAGGGTCTCGGGGGTCCACCAAGTGGGACCACAAGCCCCGGAGGGCTACATGGGCCAAGTGTGGGAGGGGACCAGCCCCAGGTGGGTTGGTGCGCCCCCCACAAGGGCCCAGGGCGCCTCCAAGAGGGAAGGGGGGGCAAACCCTAGGGCAGATGGGCCCTAAGGCCCACCCCAGGTGCGCCTCCCCCTCTCCCCCTTGTGGCCGCCACCCAGATGGGATCTGGGGGCTGCCGCCACCCCTAGGGAGGGAACCCTAGGTGGGGGCGCAGCCCCTCCCCTCCCCCTATATATACTTGAGGTTTGGGCTGCCCAACACACATGAGTTCTTGACCTCTCCCTGGCGCAGCCCTACCTCTCTTTCTCCTCATATCTCGCAGTGCTTGGCGAAGCCCTACTGGAGTACCACGCTGCTCCACCACCACCACGCCATCGTGCTGCTACTGGATGGAGTCTTCCCCAACCTCTCCTTCTCCCCTTGCTGGATCAAGGCGTAGGAGATGTCACCGGGCTGTACGTGTGTTGAACACGGAGGTGACGTCCGTTCGGCACTAGGATCATCGGTGATTTGAATCACGACGAGTACGACTCCATCAACCCCATTCACTTGAACGCTTCCGCGTAGCGATCTACAAGGGTATGTAGATTCACTCTCCTTCCCCTCGTTGCTGGTTTCTCCATAGATAGATCTTGGTGACACGTAGGAAAATTTTGAATTTCTGCTACGTTCCCCAACAGTGGCATCATGAGCTAGGTCTATGCGTAGTTTCTATGCACGAGTAGAACACAAAGTAGTTGTGGGTGTTGATTTTGTTCAATATGCTTACCGTTACTAGTCCAATCTTGATTCGGCGGCATTGTGGGATGAAGCGGCCCAGACCGACCTTACACGTACTCTTACATGAGACTGGTTCCACCGACTGACATGCACTAGTTGCATAAGGTGGCTAGCGGGTGTCTGTCTCTCCCACTTTAATCGGATCGGATTCGATGAAAAGGGTCCTTATGAAGGGTAAATAGCAATTGGCATATCACGTTGTGGTTTTTGCGTAGGTAAGAAACGTTCTTGCTAGAAACCCATAGCAGCCAGGTAAAACATGCAAACAACAATTAGAGGACGTCTAACTTGTTTTTGCAGGGTATGCTATGTGATGTGATATGGCCAAGAAGAATGTGATGAATGATATGTGATGTATGAGATTGATCATGTTCTTGTAATAGGAATCACGACATGCATGTCGATGAGTATGACAACCGGCAGGAGCCATAGGAGTTGTCTTTATTTATTATATGACCTGCGTGTCATTGAACAACGCCATGTAATTACTTTACTTTATAGCTAACCGTTAGCTGTAGTAGTAGAATTAATAGTTGGCGAGACAACTTCATGAAGACACGATGATGGAGATCATGATGATGGAGATCATGGTGTCATGTCGGTGACGATGATGATCATGGAGCCCCGAAGATGGAGATCAAAAGGAGCAAAGTGATGATGGCCATATCATGTCACCTTTTGATTGCATGTGATGTTTATCATGTTTTTGCATCTTATTTGCTTAGAACGACGGTAGTAAATAAGATGATCCCTCATTAAAATTTCAAGAAAGTGTTCCCCCTAACTGTGCACCGTTGCGAAAGTTCGTCGTTTCGGAGCACCACGTGATGATCGGGTGTGATAGATTCTTACGTTCACATACAACGGGTGTAAGCCAGATTTACACACGCGAAACACTTAGGTTGACTTGACGAGCCTAGCATGTACAGACATGGCCTTGGAACACAAGAGACCGAAAGGTCGAGCATGAGTCGTATAGAAGATACGATCAACATGAAGATGTTCACCGATGTTGACTAGTCCGTCTCACGTGATGATCGGACACGGCCTAGTTGACTCGGATCATGTAATCACTTAGATGACTAGAGGGATGTGTGTCTGAGTACAACAATCACTTGAATCAAGTGGGAGTTGATCTTCCAGATGAAATAGTGATAGTTCTCCGAAGTCATTACCACCAAGCTGCTAGAGCTTCGTGATGAACTATAATATATCAGGGACATATATGATGATCCTTGAGATATTCGCGATGTTTGACACCACAAAAGTAGAAATCAAGAAGGAGCATCAATTGTTGATGGTTGGTGAAACCACTAGTTTCAAGAAGGGCAAGGGCAAGAAGGGATACTTCATGAAATGGCAAATCAGTTGTTGTTCTAGTGAAGAAACCCAAAGTTGAACCCAAGCCCGAGACTAAATGCTTCTGTAATAAGGGGAACAGTCACTGAAGCAGAACCACCCTAGATACTTGGTGGATGAGAAGGCTGGCAAGGTCGACAGAAGTATATTGGATATGCATTACAATGTGTACTTTACTAGTACTCCTAGTAGCACCAGGGTATTAGATACCGGTTCGGTTGCTAAGTGTTAGTAACTCGAAACAAAAGGCTACGGAATAAACGGAGACTAGCTAAAAGGTGAGATGACGATATGTGTTGGAAGTATTTCCAAGGTTGATCAAATATCGTACGCTCCCTATACCATTGAGATTGGTATTAAAACCTAAATAATTGTTATTTGGTGTTTGCGTTGAGCATCGACATGATTGGATTACGTCTATCGCAATATGGTTATTCATTTAAGGAGAATAATGGTTACTCTGTTTATTTGAATAATACCTTCAATGGTCTTACACCTAAAATGAATGGTTTATTGAATCTCGATCGTAGTGATACACATGTTCATGCCAAAAGATATAAGATAGTAATGATAGTACCACCTACTTGTGGCACTGCCACTTAAGTCATATCGGTATAAAACGCATGAAGAAGCTCCATGTTGATGGATCTTTGGACTCACTCATTTTTGAAAGGATTGAGACATGCGAACCATGTTTGTTGGTAGATATGCATGAAGAAACTCTATACAGATGGATCGTTTGGACTCACTTGATTTTGAATCACTTGAGACATGCAAATCATACCACATGGCCAAGATGACTGAAAGCCTCGTTTTCAGTAAAATGGAACAAGAAAGCAACTTGTTGGAAGTAATACATCTTGATGTGCGCAGTCCAATGAGTGCTGAGGCATGTAGTGGATATCATTATGTTCTTACTTCACAGATGATTTGAGTAGATGCTGAGTATATTTACTTGATGAAACATAAGTCTGAATTATTGAAAGGTTCAAGTAATTTCAGAGTGAAGTTGAACATCATCATGACAAGAGGATAAAATGTCTATGATATGATCGTAGAGATGAATATCTGAATTACGAGTTTGGCACAGAATTAAGACATTGTGGAAATTGTTTCACAACCAATACAGCCAGGAACACCATGGTGTGATGGTGTGTCCGTACATCATAACTGCACCCTATTGGATATGATGCATACCATGATGTCTCTTATCGAATTACCACGATAGTTTATGGGTTAGGCATTAGAGACAACCACATTCACTTTAAAAAGGGCACCACATAATTCCGATGAGATGACACCGTATGAACTATGGTTTAGAGAAACCTAAGCTGTCATTTCTTAAAAGTTTGGGGCTGTGACGCTTATGTGAAAAAGTTTCAGGCTGATAAGCTCGAACCCAAAGCGGATAAATGCATCTTCATAGGACACCCAAAACAGTTGGGAATACCTCCTGTCTCAGATTCGAAAGCAATAAGGGATTGTTTCTAGAATCGGGTCCTTTCTCGAGGAAAAGTTTCTCTCGAAAGAATTGAGTGGGAGGATGGTGGAGACTTGACGAGGTTATTGAACCGTCTCTTCAACTAGTGTGTGGCAGGGCACAGGAAGTTGTTCCTGTGGCACCTACACCAATTGAAGTGGAAGCTTATGATAGTGATCATGAAACTTCAGATCAAGTCACTACCAAACCTTGTAGGATGACAAGGATGCGTACTACTTCAGAGTGGTACGTAATCCTGTCTTGGAAGTCATGTTGCTAGACAACAATGAACCTACGAGCTATGGAGAAGCGATGGTGGGCCTGGATTCCAAAATGGCTCAAGGCCATATAACCCGAGAGAGGATCCATATATGAAAACAAAGTGTAGACTTTGGCGGAACGGCTCGATGGTCGTAAAGCTGTTGAGTACAGATGGATTTTTAAAAGGAAGACGGACAATGATGGCAAGTATCACCATTAGAAAGCTAGACTTGTCGTTAAGATGTTTTCCGACAAGTTCAAGGATTTGACTACGATGAGATTTTCTCACTCGTAGCGATGCTAAGAGTCTGTTGGAATTATATTAGAAATTACTACATTATTTATGAAATCTTGCAGATAGGATGTCAAAACATTGTTTCCTCGATGATTTTTGAGGAAAGGTTGTATGTGATACAACCGGAAGGTTTTTTCAATCCTGAAAGATGCTAACAAGTATGCAAAGCTCCAGCAATCCTTCTAAGGACTGGAGTAAGCATCTCGGAGTTGGAATGTATGCTTTGATGAGATGATCAAAGTTTTGGGTGTATACAAAGTTTATGAGAAACTTGTATTTCCAAAGAAGTGAGTGGGAGCACTATAGAATTTCTGATGAGTATATGTTGTTAACATATTGTTGATCGGAAATGATGTAGAATTTCTGGAAAGCATGCAGAGTTATTTGAAAAGTGTTTTTCAATGGAAAGCCTGGATTAAGCTACTTGAACATTGAGCATCAAGATCTATAAGGATAGATCAAAACGCTTAATGGTACTTTCAAATGAGCACATACCTTGACATGATCTTGAAGGTGTTCAAGATGGATCAGTCAAAGAAGGAGTTCTTGCCTGAGTTGAAGGTATGAAGTTAAGACTTAAAGCTCGACCACGGCAGAAGAAAGAGGAAGGACGAAGGTCGTCCGCTATGCTTTTGTCATAGGCTCTCTACAGTATGCTATGCTGTGTGTCGCACCTGAAGTGCGCCTTGCCATGAGTCAGTCAAGGGGTACAAGAGTGATCCAAGAATGGATCACAGGACAGCGGTCAAAGTTATCCTTAGTAACTAGTGGACTAAGGAATTTTCTCGATTATGGAGGTGGTAAAAGAGTTCGTCGTAAAGGGTTACGCCGATGCAAACTTTGACACTAATCCAGATTATTCTGAGTAGTAAACTGGATCCGTATAGTAGAACAGTTATTTGGAATAGCTCCAAATAGAACGTGGTAGCTGCATCTAGGAGATGACATAGAGATTTGTAAAGCACACACGGATCTGAAAGATTCAGACCCATTGACTATAACATCTCTCACAAGCATAACATGATCAAACCCAGAACTCATCGAGTGTTAATCACATGGTAATGTGAACTAGATTATTGACTCTAGTAAACTCTTTGGGTGTTAGTCACATGGGGATGTGACCTTGAGTGTTAATCACATATCGATGTGAACTGGATTATTGACTCTAGTGCCAGTGGGAGACTGTTGGAAATATGCCCTAGAGGCAATAATAAATTTATTATTATTATATTTCCTTGTTCATGATAATCGTTTATTATCCATGCTAGAATTGTATTGATAGGAAACTCAGATACATGTGTGTACACATAGACAACACCATGTCCCTAGTAAGCCTCTAGTTGACTAGCTCGTTGATCAATAGATGGTTACGGTTTCCTGACCATGGACATTGGATGTCATTGATAACGGGATCACATCATTAGGAGAATGATGTGATGGACAAGACCCAATCCTAATCCTAGCACAAGATCATGTAGTTCGTATGCTAAAGCTTTTCTAATGTCAAGTATCATTTCCTTAGACCATGAGATTGTGCAACTCCCGAATACCGTAGGAGTGCTTTGGGTGTGCCAAACGTCACAACGTAACTGGGTGGCTATAAAGGTACACTACAGGTATCTCTGAAAGTGTCTGTTGGGTTGGCACGAATCGAGACTGGGATTTGTCACTCCTTGTAAACGGAGAGGTATCTCTGGGCCCACTCGGTAGTACATCATCATAATGTGCACAATGTGATCAAGGAGTTGATCACGGGATGATGTGTTATGGAACGAGTAAAGAGACTTGCCGGTAACGAGATTGAACAAGGTATCGGGATACCGACAATCGAATCTCGGGCAAGTATCGTACCACTAGACAAAGGGAATTGTATACGGGATTGATTAAGTCCATGACATCGTGGTTCATCCGATCAGATCATCATGGAGCATGTGGGAGACAACATGGGTATCCAGATCCCGCTGTTGGTTATTGACCAGAGAGTTATCTCGGTCATGTCTGCATGTTTCCCGAACCCGTAGGGTCTACACACTTAAGGTTCGATGACGCTAGGGTTATAGGGAATAGATATACGTGGTTACCGAATATTGTTCGGAGTCCCGGATGAGATCCCGGACGTCACGAGGAGTTCCGGAATGGTCCGGAGGTAAAGATTTATATATGGGAAGTCCTGTTTTGGTCGCCGAAAAAGTTTCGGGGTTTATCGGTAACATACCGGGACCACCGGGAGGGTCCCGGGGGTCCACTAAGTGGGGCCACAAGCCCCGGATGGCTACATGGGCCGGGAGGGGACCAGCCCCAGGTGGGCTGGTGCGCCCCCCGCAAGGGCCCAAGGCGCCTCCAAGAGGGAAGGGGGGCAAACCCTAGGGCAGATGGGCCCTAAGGCCCACCCCAGGTGCGCCTCCCCCTCTCCCCCTTGTGGCCGCAACCCAGATGGGATCTGGGGGCTGCCGCCACCCCTAGGGAGGGAACCCTAGGTGGGTGTGCAGCCCCTCCCCTCCCCCTATATATACTTGAGGTTTGGGCTGCCCAACACACATGAGTTCTTGACCTCTCCCTGGCGCAGCCCTACCTCTCTTTCTCCTCATATCTCGCGGTGCTTGGCGAAGCCCTGCTGGAGTACCACGCTCCTCCACCACCACCACGCTGTCGTGCTGCTGCTGGATGGAGTCTTCCCCAACCTCTCCGTCTCCCCTTGCTAGATCAAGGCGTAGGAGACGTTACCGGGCTGTACGTGTGTTGAACACGGAGGTGCCGTCCGTTCGGCACTAGGATCATCGGTGATTTGAATCACGACGAGTACGACTCCATCAACCCCGTTCACTTGAACGCTTCCGCGTAGCGATCTACAAGGGTATGTAGATGCACTCTCCTTCCCCTCGTTGCTGGTTTCTCCATAGATAGATCTTGGTGACACGTAGGAAAATTTTGAATTTCTGCTACGTTCCCCAACAGTGGCATCATGAGCTAGGTCTATGAAAGTGCAACTATCCCTAGGTGGTTTTGGTAATTTATAACAACATATAGCTCATTGAGCTAATGCTATTCCAAGATGATTATTTCAGGAAAGCTCAATGATTGGCATGGCATGGATGTGAAAGTGAAACCCTCAAAATGCTAAGAACAAAGGATTGGCTCAAGCTCAAAAGCTCAAGACTCTTCATTTTATATTTTAGTGATCCAAGATCACATTGAGTCTTTAGGAAAAGCCAATACTATTAAGGAGGGATGAGGTGTTGCTTAATGAGCCTCTTGCTTCATGTGCTTAGTGATATGCTCCAAAATCCTCAACTACTTTCCCATATCCACATATGACCTAAACCCTAAGCCAAACTCGGTCCTACTGATTCTTCCTATCCGGCGCCACCGAGTTTTCACTTGTCATTAGCCACTGTCAAACCCTAGCAATTCGGTCCTACCGATAAGGATCTCGGTCTCACCGAGATGGGGTTGCAAACTCTCTGTTTCCCTTTTGTAACTTTTTGGTCTCACCGAAAGAGCGAATCGGTCCCACCGAGATTGCAATGTAAACTCAGTGTTTCCCCTTTGTAACTTTTCGGTCTCACCGAATTCCACTCGGTCTCACCGAAAGAGCAAATCGGTCCCACCGAGTTTGCCTGACCAACTCTCTGGTTAGCTAATTACCAAATTCGGTCTCACCGAGTTTGTGTAATCGGTCTCATCGAGATTACGTTATGCCCAAACCCTAACCGAATCGGTCCTACCGAGTTGCATGTCAGTCCCACCGAAATTCCTAACGGTCACTAGGTTTACTACTTCGGTCAGACCGAGTTTATTGATTCGGTCCCACCGAGATTGGAACACTGTGTAACGGTTGGATTTTGTGTGGAGGCTATATATACCCCTCCACCTCCTTCTCATTCAATGAGAGAGCCATCAGAACACACACACCATTCCTACTCATATGTTCTGAGAGAAAACCACCTACTCATGTGTTGAGACCAAGACATTTCATTCCTACCATATGAATCTTGATCTCTAGCCTTCCCAAGTTGCTTTCCACTCAAATCTTCTTTCCACCAAATCCAAATCCTATGAGAGAGAGTTGAGTGTTGGGGAGACTATCATTTGAAGCACAGGAGCAAGGAGTTCATTACCTACACACCATTTGTTACTTCTTGGAGAGTGGTGTCTCCTAGATTGGCTAGGTGTCACTTGGGAGCCTCCGACAAGATTGTGGAGTTGAACCAAGGAGTTTGTAAGGGCAAGGAGATCGCCTACTTCGTGAAGATCTACCACTAGTGAGGCAAGTCCTTCGTGGGCGATGGCCATGGTGGGATAGACAAGGTTGCTTCTTCATGGACCCTTTGTGGGTGGTTGCTTCTTTGTGGACCCTTCGTGGGTGGAGCCCTGTGTGGACTCGCACAACCGTTACCCTTGGGTGGAGCCCTGTGTAGACTCGCGCAACCGTTACCCTTCGTGGGTTGAAGTCTCCATCAACGTGGATGTAGGATAGCACCACCTATCCGAACCACGGGAAAAACATTCGTGTCTCCAATTGCGTTTGAAATCTCCAAACCCTTCCCTTTACTTTCTTGCAAGTTGCATGCTTTACTTTCCGCTGCCCTATATACTCTTTGCATGCTGCTTGAATTATGTGATGATTGCTTGACTTGTCCTAAATTAGCTAAAATCTGCCAAGAACTAAAATTGGGAAAAGGTTAAGTTTTTATTTGGTCATGTAGTCTAATCACCCCCCCCCTCTAGACATACTTTCGATCCTACAAGTGGTATCAGAGCTTTTGTATCCATTTGCTTGATCTCCATAGCTTTTGGTGGTCATAGCCTTGGTTTCACAAGCTTGGAGAGTATGGCGTCTAGCGAGGGAAATTATCACCGTAGAGGTCCTTACTTTGATGGTACTAATTTTGCTAGTTGGAAGCATAAATTGAAAATGCATATTCTTGGACATAACCCCGCCGTTTGGGCTATTGTGTGTGTTGGTTTGCAAGGTGACTTCTTTGATGGGAGAGAACCAAACCGTGAAGCTACCGCAGATGAGTTGAAGATGTTGCAATACAATGCTCAAGCTTGCGATATTCTCTTCAACGGATTGTGCCCCGAAGAATTCAACAAAATCAGCCGCCTTGAGAATGCAAAGGAAATTTGGGACACTTTGATTGATATGCACGAAGGTACCGACTCCGTCAAGGAATCCAAGTTGGATGTGCTTCAAAGCCAACTTGACAAGTTCAAGATGAAGGATGGTGAAGGTGTCGCTGAAATGTACTCTAGGCTTGCTCTCATCACAAATGAGATTGCCAGCTTAGGAAGTGAAGAGATGACCGATAGATTCATCATCAAGAAGATCCTAAGAGCCTTGGATGGAAAATATGATACCGTGTGCACATTGATCCAAATGATGCCAAATTACAAAGATCTCAAGCCAACGGAGGTGATTGGAAGAATTGTTGCTCATGAGATGTCACTTAAGGATAAAGAGGAACTTCACAACAAATCAAGTGGTGCCTATAAAGCCTCATGTGAAGCCCCTACATCATCAAGTGAGAAACAAGACTTCAACGAAGAATTGAGCTTAATGGTGAAGAACTTCAACAAGTTCTACAAGAGTAGAAGCAAAGATAGAAGCTCCAAGTCAAGGTCCTACAATGACAAAAGATCTTCTAGTCGAGAGCGAAACTGTTACAATTGTGGAAGACCCGGACACTATTCCAATGAGTGTACGGCTCCCTACAAGAGAAGAGAAGATTCTCCAAAAAGAAGAAGCAAAGGATCACCACCAAGGGAAAGAAGGAGTAGAGATGATCGTTATGAACGAAGATACTCACGGAGAATCAAGGACTCGGAAAGGAAGGAAAAATCATCAAGGAGTTACACAAGACGAAGACATTAAGCTCATGTTGGTGAATGGGTATCCGGCTCCGACTCCGACAGCCACTCCAAGAGAAGTTATCACTCTGACTCCGAAGATACTCAAGATGAAGGTGTTGCCGGTCTAGCACTTGTGTCAACCAACTCCTACGACATATTTGACTCACCAAATGAAGGAATTGGAAGATGCTTCATGGCCAAAGGTCCTAAGGTAACACACCCCGAGTATGTTGATTTCAATAGTGATGAAGATGACTTGTTAGGTGATGATTTGCTTGGTGACAACTCTAGTGATGAATACTATGATGAAAGACCAATTAATCATGCAAATCAAGATAAAATGAATGACAATGATAAGGAGAATATTGAGGCTCTAACTAAAGAACTAAAAACTCTTAAGTTAGCTCATGACACTATCTTCGAAGATCATCGAGAACTTTTAAGAGCTCATGAGAAACTACGCTTTGAAAAGCTCAATCTTGAGAAAGAGCATGAGTTCTTAAAGGCAATCAATGATGATCTCCACAAGAAAAGTTCTTCTTACATTGCCAAGCGTTTACTCTTATCCACTTACATGCCTCAAGTCAAGTCTAACAAGAAAGATTCTTCCTCTAGTAGTAACAATGATCATGCTAAATCCATTTGTTGCTTCTAGTAGTTCTCTTGATTCCACTAATGACTCTCTTAGCCAAGTTACACTTGAGCAAGAAAATAGCTTATTGAAGGGAATTATAGAGAAAGGAGTGTACAAAAGCCTTGCCGGGAGTAAGCAATTCGAGGAAATTGTGCGCAAGCAAGGAATGCACCAGAAGAATCAAGGTGTTGGTTTTGAACGAAAGTTCAATGCCAATGGAGTTGAATGGGAAGAAGATCAATACCCCAAGACAAAGTTTGTCCCTCAACAAGAGAAGTATACTTCTTTCAAGGGGACACAAGCTCAAGATGATCTTCCACCACAAGACTACGAGCAAAAAGGCAAGGACAAGCTTCAAGAGGAAATTGATGCATTTGAAGAAGCTCCAAAGACCTTAGTCAAGTGGATTCCCAAGACTACTTCAAGTTCCACTTCATCAAGTACGACTACAACTCCAAGGATTCCCATCAAGATGATGTGGATCCAAAAGAAGAAGAACTAGAAAGTTCTTGAGGGTGACTCCGCCAACATACTTCACTCTTATCATTTTGGCAAGAACAAGTGCAATCAACTTCCACATCTTGCACTAGTTCAAGGAGTCACAAACCCTCTTGTTGGTAAGACAAGGGACAAGGTAATCTAAAAGTTTTCATGGACATCATCTTTTGTGTGCATCACTCTATGTCTATGGATATCCTTGTTTGTTCCTTGTGGGACTAACCCATGTAGGTATTGAAAGTATAATTCACTCAAATGGATAGCTCCAAGAGATCTACATCAACATTGAGCATCCACATCTTCAATATCTACATGAAGTCATCATCGACAAAACCCAAGGTTAGTTCATCCCTCTTAGGGGGGATATCACATCTAGGGGGAGCTTTACTCTAAGACTTGAGCTAAAGCAACTCTAAAGATGTGAACAAATCAATGCTTTATGTAAAAGTGGTAACCCCACTTGAGCTTAAACGATGAGTATGACCTATGATCAAGTGTTCTCACTTGACTCCTAAGTCAATATACTCATATATAGATGACCTAGTCATCGCAAATTGCTTGATAGATGCTAGAATTGGTTGTGCATGCCTTGCCACATATTTCATTTGCCATCTTATTGTGTGAGCATGCTGGTTGCATAATTTACTCATTCGAGGACATCCACTTGTTGTTTTTGATTGTTCGGCTTTATTTCTTTTTGCCAAGTGGATGGACAAGAATGCCTAAGAACCTCCTCTAGCTATCTATGCTTTTCTCGTCTCAAACTCCATTCATGCTGCATCACAAAATTTGATCAAGTCAGATTCGAACCACTCTGTGTGAGGAGCGCTCGGAGTCCCCGATTCGTCATAGACTTAAACTTCCAAAACCTCTTTATGATTCTCGGTCTGACCGATACTCCACTTTCGGTCTTACCGAGATCATTAAGTTGATCTAGGTTTTCGATCTCGGTGCAACCGATTTGAACCTTTCGGTCACACCGAGTTTCAGTAACTGCACGCAGTTATGAATCTCGGTGCCACCGAGTTGTTCCACTCGGTCACACCGACAGGGTCGGGCTATATATAGTCACGGGCAAAATTTGGAAATTTCTCCGAACCCCTTCGCCCGCGCGATAGCCTGCTCTGCCCTCGAGGTCTCCGGATCGTCTTCTCGCCGCCAGCAGCCTCCAGTCGCTGGTCTCCATCGCCGTCAACGGGAATTCTGCCCCGCCGTTGCCGCCGTAGCAAGTCCCCGCCGAACTAGGGTATGGACTTGATCTTTGTGCTATTCCTCAATCTGATTCCTAGCACATTGTGATCATACTGTTTGATAAACTTCTATCCAGTCAAAACACTCATAGGTTAGGTTTGATTCGAAAATTCTAGGTTTAGGTTTCCGCCGAAACCATCTCGGACCCACCGAGTTGAAAAACTCGGTCCCACCGATTTGGCTTATGCCATTGCACAAGTGAGACTCGGTCTGACCGAGAATTACTTATCGGTGTGACCGACTTTTGAACTCAGTGAAACCCTAGCAGTCTCGGTGCCACCGAACTGTGACTCGGTCCTACCGAGTTCACTAGTTTAGGTTCCAAAACTGCTTCAGTATCACCGAGTTTGAAAATCGGTAGATCCGAGATGATTTCAGTGGGAAACTAAAACTAAGTTTTTGATCATTCTTTTTGCAAAAATCTCTGCATTTTGTGGTGCTCATCCACTCTATCTCCTCTATAATCTATTCACAGGGTCAGCAGTCAGTTTGCAACATGTCAGACCAGAGTGATAGCCAGAATCTGTCAGAGAAGAAAGTGGTCATGAGTGAGGGCACTAGTCCCTCCAGTTCATCTGATGAAGGCAGCAGGAGCACTCCTAGCAATTTGCCAAAGGCTGCCACGAGACAAAGGAAGAAGAAAACTTCAGACTCTGAAGATGAGGACTATGTGGCAGAGGAAGAAGCCACTTCCAAGAGAGTTGAGCCAGCTCAAGGCACAAAGCCAGGGCTGAAAATCAAAAGGCCAGCAGGCAGGCAGCCCATGTCAAAGGCAAGAGCCTCAACTGAGAAGCCCACTCCCCAAGAGCCAGTTGCTGCAGAAGGCAAGAAGAGAAAGGAGAGGGTGAAGAAGACTGTGGCTAGAGTACTTGGCAAAGCTTCCATCATGGAAGAGGAAGAAGAAGAAGAGGCAGCTGCACCAGCGCCCAAGGCACCAAGCTAATGGGAGATGCCATAAAATCAGGGGGAGCTGCTTCCAAGGCCAAGCCAGCTCCAAATCCAAAGGCCAAGAGGAACACACGGAGCATTCCTGCAGCTGAGAAGAACAAGGCCCCAGTGCCTGAGACTGTTGCTGAGGATGAGGAAGAGAATGTCCTTCGGAAGCTCAAGCCCAAGATCCCAGACCACAACGATGCTCATCGTGTGGCTGAGGATATGAAGCTCAGGAGAGACTCAGGGCTCGGGAAGTGGAGAGAAGCAGATCCATATGCTTCTAGGAGAAGGACTGCAGTGGACTACAGGTTTCATACCAAGGAGCAGCAGGATTTCTATGAGACTATGCTGCTAGATAAGAAGCCCATTGTCTGTGATATGCGATGGGTTGATTGGACATATATCAAGGAGAATGAGGAGTACTACCCAGGAGTATTTGACAGCTTTAGTGCTTGTGGAGTAGCTGACTTTGTTGGGCAGAAGCTCACAAAGTGGAACGAGGAACTTATCATGCAGTTCTACTCCACGGCACACTTTTATCCAGATGGGAGGATTACATTGATGTCTGAGGGTACAAGGTGCCAATCTACAATGGCTGAGTGGGCACAGATCATTAATGCCCCAGAGGAGCAAGATGAGGACTTGGATATCTATGCCAAGAAAAAGATGGACCACAACTCCATGTCCAACATGTACAAGGAAATTCCCAATGAAGCATTTGACACATTCAAATTTGGCTCAGTGCATTATCTGCTCTCAGGACTGCCTACGATCAACTGGATCCTTAGGCACACTCTTCTGCCCAAGTCTGGAGATCACAAGATTATCAGAGGCCATGCTATCAACTTGCTACATGTGTTTGATGTGCCTCAGAAATTCAAAGTCATGAGCCTCATAGTGGAAACAATTAAGAGGACTACAGCAGATCAAAAGAGGAGCTGTGGATATGCCCCTCAGATTCAGGAACTCATCAACTCCAAGATGGGCACAGGCGTATATTTGTTGGATAAGGAACACCTGCCCATCCGTACAGATTTCGAGGACAATGAAGTTGTTATGACTGAGAATGAGCCATCGTCTGCACAAGCTTTTGCAAAGAAGGAGAAGGCGAGGAAGGAGAAAGCTGCCAAGATGCCTACCCAAGAGGAGGCATCTGAGTACTTCTTGAAGACCAAACAAGAGCAGCTTGGTTACTTGATTGCATCCACGCTGAGGATTGAGCAAAGTCTGGCCACCCTCACTAAGAATCAGCAGAGCCTAGAGAGGATCATGGAACAGAAGTTCTATGACTTGGATGTCAAGGTAACGGAAGTTCAGTCTGCAGTGGAGCAGCTCCAGGAGGACATGAATGAGAGGAGAGGCAGGACTACCACTCATGCTTTTTCTAGAGTGCCACGAGGCCCGAGGTCGTCTGCCGTGCCAGTTACTAACACCAGAGCCACCACCTCAGCACCAGCTACAGCCTCAGCTCCAGCGTCTACTTCAGCTCCAACTCCAGCGACTACTTCAACATCTATAGAAGCCTTCGTCCTTGGAGTGATCCGGACTCCACCACCACCTGAAGATCAAGCCTGAGCGTCGATCTAGTGCTATGCATTTTCTAGGAACTTTTTGGTAACTTGTTGCCAAAGGGGGAGAAGATGTATAGATCATAGGCTTCGAGAGAGAGAGTGTTGCTTTTCTCTCTTGCTTTATTTGGTGGTTTTTCGAACCTTTTCTGCTTTTGAGTGCTTGATACTACATCATTATTTGTGAGACATTGATGATCTTGTGTTTGATCATAAGCTACACTTAATGCTTGCTTAATGCTATTATCTTATCTTATGTGATCATTCATTATTCTTGGTGATGAGTGCATGTATTTCATTCTTATCATTTTGAGCGCTCCACCAAGATGTATGTGACATGGAAGAGTAACCCATGACTCTAACTCTTTGTGCATTTGCAGTCCAAAGCAAATTTTAAATATGCACAAATTTAGGGGGAGCTCTTACTTATCACATACTTCTCAAAGCGACGATATATTTCATGCTTATTATCACTTGTCGAAGCTTTGATCTATATGTTGTCATCAATTACCAAAAAGGGGGAGGTTGAAAGTGCAACTATCCCTAGGTGGTTTTGGTAATTTATAACAACATATAGCTCATTGAGCTAATGCTATTCCAAGATGATTATTTCAAGAAAGCTCAATGATTGGCATGGCATGGATGTGAAAGTGGAACCCTCAAAATGCTAAGGACAAAGGATTGGCTCAAGCTCAAAAGCTCAAGACTCTTCATTTTATATTTTAGTGATCCAAGATCACATTGAGTCTTTAGGAAAAGCCAATACTATTAAGGAGGGATGAGGTGTTGCTTAATGAGCCTCTTGCTTCATGTGCTTAGTGATATGCTCCAAAATCCTCAACTACTTTCCCATATCCACATATGACCTAAACCCTAAGCCAAACTCGGTCCTGCCGATTCTTCCTATCCGGCGCCACCGAGTTTTCACTTGTCATTAGCCACTGCCAAACCCTAGCAATTCGGTCCTACCGATAAGGATCTCGGTCTCACTGAGATGGGGTTGCAAACTCTCTGTTTCCCTTTCGTAACTTTTCGGTCTCACCAAAAGAGCGAATCGGTCCCACTGAGGTTACAATGTAAACTCAGTGTTTCCCCTTTGTAACTTTTCGGTCTCACCGAGTTCCACTCGGTCTCACCGAAAGAGCAAATCGGTCCCATCGAGTTTGCCTGACCAACTCTCTGGTTAGCTAATTACCAAATTCGGTCTCACCGAGTTTGTGTAATCGGTCTCACCGAGATTACGTTATGCCCAAACCCTAACCGAATCGGTCCTACCGAGTTGCATGTCAGTCCCACCGAAATTCCTAACGGTCACTAGGTTTACTACTTCGGTCAGACCGAGTTTATTGATTCGGTCCCACCAAGATTGGAAAATTGTGTAACGGTTGGATTTTGTGTGGAGGCTATATATACCCCTCCACCTCCTTCTCATTCAATGAGAGAGCCATCAGAACACACACACCATTCCTACTCATATGTTCTGAGAGAAAACCACCTACTCATGTGTTGAGACCAAGACATTCCATTCCTACCATATGAATCTTGATCTCTAGCCTTCCCAAGTTGCTTTCCACTCAAATCTTCTTTCCACCAAATCCAAATCCTATGAGAGAGAGTTGAGTGTTGGGGAGACTATCATTTGAAGCACAGGAGCAAGGAGTTCATTACCTACACACCATTTGTTACTTCTTGGAGAGTGGTGTCTCCTAGATTGGCTAGGTATCACTTGGGAGCCTCCGACAAGATTGTGGAGTTGAACCAAGGAGTTTGTAAGGGCAAGGAGATCGCCTACTTCGTGAAGATCTACCACTAGTGAGGCAAGTCCTTCGTGGGCGATGGCCATGGTGGGATAGACAAGGTTGCTTCTTCGTGGACCCTTTGTGGGTGGCTGCTTCTTCGTCGACCCTTCATGGGTGGAGCCCTGTGTGGACTCGCGCAACTGTTACCCTTGGGTGGAGCCCTGTGTGGACTCGCGCAACCGTTACCCTTCGTGGGTTGAAGTCTCCATCAACGTGGATGTAGGATAGCACCACCTATCCGAACCACGGGAAAACCATCCGTGTCTCCAATTGCGTTTGAAATCTCCAAACCCTTCCCTTTACTTTCTTGCAAGTTGCATGCTTTACTTTCCGCTGCCTATATACTATTTGCATGCTTGCTTGAATTATGTGATGATTGCTTGACTTGTCCTAAATTAGCTAAAATCTGCCAAGAACTAAAATTGGGAAAAGGTTAAGTTTTTATTTGGTCAAGTAGTCTAATCACCCCCCTCTAGACATACTTTCGATCCTACAGTCTATGCGTAGTTTCTATGCACGAGTCGAACACAAAGTAGTTGTGGGCGTTGATTTTGTTCAATATGCTTACCGTTACTAGTCCAATCTTGATTCGGCGGCATTGTGGGATGAAGCGGCCCGGACAGACCTTACACGTACTCTTACGTGAGACTGGTTCCACCGACTGACATGCACTAGTTGCATAAGGTGGCTAGCGGGTGTCTGTCTCTCCCACTTTAGTCGGATCGGATTCGATGAAAAGGGTCCTTATGAAGGGTAAATAGCAATTGGCATATCACGTTGTGGTTTTTGCGTAGGTAAGAAACGTTCTTGCTAGAAACCCATAGCAGCCACGTAAAACATGCCAACAACAATTAGAGGACGTCTAACTTGTTTTTGCAGGGTATGCTATGTGATGTGATATGGCCAAGAAGAATGTGATGAATGATATGTGATGTATGAGATTGATCATGTTCTTGGGAATCACGACTTGCATGTCGATGAGTATGACAACCGGCAGGAGCCATAGGAGTTGTCTTTATTTATTATATGACCTGCGTGTCATTGAACAACGCCATGTAATTACTTTACTTTATTGCTAACCGTTAGCTGTAGTAGTAGAAGTAATAGTTGGTGAGACAACTTCATGAAGACACGATGATGGAGATCATGATGATGGAGATCATGGTGTCATGCCGGTGACGATGATGATCATGGAGCCCCGAAGATGGAGATCAAAAGGAGCAAAGTGATGATGGCCATATCATGTCACCTTTTGATTGCATGTGATGTTTATCATGTTTTTGCATCTTATTTGCTTAGAACGATGGTAGTAAATAAGATGATCCCTCATTAAAATTTCAAGAAAGTGTTCCCCCTAACTGTGCACCGTTGCGGATGTTCGTCGTTTCGAAGCACCACGTGATGATCGGGTGTGATAGATTCTTACATTCACATACAACGGGTGTAAGCCAGATTTACACACGTGAAACACTTAGGTTGACTTGACGAGCCTAGAATGTATAGACATGGCCTCGGAACACAAGAGACCGAAAGGTCGAGCACGAGTCGTATAGAAGATACGATCAACATGAAGATGTTCACCGATGTTGACTAGTCCGTCTCACATGATGATCGGACACGGCCTAGTTGACTTGGATCATGTAATCACTTAGATGACTAGAGGGATGTCTATCTGAGTGGGAGTTCATAAGATGAACTTGTTTATCCTGAACATTGTCAAAAGGATTTTGCAAATTATGTCGTAGCTCGCGCTTTAGTTCTACTGTTTAGATATGTTCCTAGAGAAAAATTAGTTGAAAGTTGATAGTAGCAATTATGCAGACAGTAAAAGGCTTATGTCCTTAATGAACCGCTCAGTGTGCTGAACCTCGAACATCGTCTGTGGATGTTGCGAACATCTGACATACACATTTTGATAACTACGTGATAGTTCAGTTAAACGGTTTAGAGTTGAGGCACCGAAGATGTTTTAAAACGTCGCAAAACATATGCGATGTTTCAAGGGCTGAAATTGGGATTTCAGGCTCGTGCCCACGTCAAGAGGTATAAGACCTCCGACGATTTTCTTAGCCTGCAAACTAAGGGAGAAAAGCTCAATTGTTGAGCTTGTGCTCAGATTGTCTGAGTACAACAATCGCTTGAATCAAGTGGGAGTCGATCTTCCAGATGAAATAGTGATAGTTCTCCGAAGTCATTACCACCAAGCTGCTAGAGCTTCATGTTGAACTATAATATATCAGGGACATATATGATGATCCTTGAGATATTCGCAATGTTTGACACCACAAAAGTAGAAATCAAGAAGGAGCATCAATTGTTGATGGTTGGTGAAACCACTAGTTTCAAGAAAGGCAAGGGCAAGAAGGGATACTTCATGAAACGGCAAATCAACTGCTATTCTAGTGAAGAAACCCAAAGTTGAACCCAAGCCCGAGACTAAATGCTTCTGTAATAAGGGGAACAGTCACTGAAGCAGAACCACCCTAGATACTTGGTGGATGAGAAGGCTGGCAAGGTCGACAGAAGTATATTGGATATGCATTACAATGTGTACTTTACTAGTACTCCTGGTAGCACTAGGGTATTAGATACCGGTTTGGTTGCTAAGTGTTAGTAACTCGAAACAAAAGGCTACGGAATAAACGGAGACTAGCTAAAAGGTGAGATGACGATATGTGTTGGAAGTATTTCCAAAGTTGATCAAATATCGTATGCTCCCTCTACCATCGAGATTGGAATTAAAACCTAAATAATTGTTATTTGGTGTTTGCGTTGAGCATAGACATGATTGGATTACGTCTATCGCAATATGGTTATTCATTTAAGGAGAATAATGGTTACTCTGTTTATTTGAATAATACCTTCAATGGTCTACACCTAAAATGAATGGTTTATTGAATCTCGATCGTAGTGATACACATGTTCATGCCAAAAGATATAAGATAGTAATGATAGTACCACCTACTTGTGGCACTGCCACTTAAGTCATATCGGTATAAAACGCATGAAGAAGCTCCATGTTGATGGATCTTTGGACTCACTCATTTTTGAAAGGATTGAGACATGCGAACCATGTTTGTTGATAGATATGCATGAAGAAACTCTATACAGATGGATCGTTTGGACTCACTTGATTTTGAATCACTTGAGACATGCAAATCATACCACATGGGCAAGATGACTGAAAGCCTCGTTTTCAGTAAAATGGAACAAGAAAGCAACTTGTTGGAAGTAATACATCTTGATGTGCGTAGTCCAATGAGTGCTGAGGCATGTAGTGGATAACGTTATGTTCTTACTTCACAGATGATTTGAGTAGATACTAAGTATATTTACTTGATGAAACATAAGTCTGAATTATTGAAAGGTTCAAGTAATTTCAGAGTGAAGTTGAACATCGTCGTGACAAGAGGATAAAATGTCTATGATATGATCGTAGAGATGAATATCTGAATTATGAGTTTGGCACAGAATTAAGACATTGTGGAAATTGTTTCACAACCAATACAGCCAGGAACACCATGGTGTGATGGTGTGTCCGTACATCATAACTGCCCCCTATTGGATATGATGCATACCATGATGTCTCTTATCGAATTACCACGATAGTTTATGGGTTAGGCATTAGAGACAACCACATTCACTTTAAAAGGGCACCACGTAATTCCGATGAGATGACACCGTATGAACTATGGTTTAGAGAAACCTAAGCTGTCATTTCTTAAAAGTTTGGGGCTACGGCGCTTATGTGAAAAAGTTTCAAGCTGATAAGCTCGAACCCAAAGCGGATAAATGCATCTTCATAGGACACCCAAAACAGTTGGGTATACCTCCTGTCTCAGATTCGAAAGCAATAAGGGATTGTTTCTAGAATCGGGTCCTTTCTCGAGGAAAAGTTTCTCTCGAAAGAATTGAGTGGGAGGATGGTGGAGACTTGATGAGGTTATTGAACCGTCTCTTCAACTAGTGTGTGGCAGGGCACAGGAAGTTGTTCCTGTGGCACCTACACCAATTGAAGTGGAAGCTTATGATAGTGATCATGAAACTTCAGATCAAGTCACTACCAAACCTCGTAGGATGACAAGGATGCGTACTACTTCAGAGTGGTACGTAATCCTGTCTTGGAAGTCATGTTGCTAGACAACAATGAACCTACGAGCTATGGAGAAGCGATGGTGGGCCTGGATTCCAAAATGGCTCGAGGCCATATAATCCGAGAGAGGATCCATATATGAAAACAAAGTGTAGACTTTGGCGGAACGGCTCGATGGTCGTAAGGCTGTTGAGTACGGATGGATTTTTAAAAGGAAGACGGACAATGATGGCAAGTATCACCATTAAGAAAGCTCGACTTGTCGTTAAGATGTTTTCCGACAAGTTCAAGGAGTTGACTACGATGAGACTTTCTCACTCGTAGCGATGCTAAGAGTCTGTTGGAATTATATTAGCAATTACTGCATTATTTATGAAATCTTGCAGATAGGATGTCAAAACATTGTTTCCTCGACGATTTTTGAGGAAAGGTTGTATGTGATACAACCGGAAGGTTTTGTCAATCCTGAAAGATGCTAACAAGTATGCAAAGCTCCAGCAATCCTTCTAAGGACTGGAGTAAGCATCTCGGAGTTGGAATGTATGCTTTGATGAGATGATCAAAGTTTTGGGTGTATACAAAGTTTATGAGAAACTTGTATTTCCAAAGAAGTGAGTGGGAGCACTATAGAATTTCTGATGAGTATATGTTGTTAACATATTGTTGATCGGAAATGATGTAGAATTTCTGGAAAGCATGCAGAGTTATTTGAAAAGTGTTTTTCAATGGAAAGCCTGGATTAAGCTACTTGAACATTGAGCATCAAGATCTATAAGGATAGATCAAAACGCTTAATGGTACTTTCAAATGAGCACATACCTTGACATGATCTTGAAGGTGTTCAAGATGGATCAGTCAAAGAAGGAGTTCTTGCCTGAGTTGTAAGGTATGAAGTTAAGACTTAAAGCTCGACCACGGCAGAAGAAAGAGGAAGGACGAAGGTCGTCCCCTATGCTTTTGTCATAGGCTCTCTACAGTATGCTATGCTGTGTGCCGCACCTGAAGTGTGCCTTGCCATGAGTCAGTCAAGGGGTACAAGAGTGATCCAAGAATGGATCACAGGACAGCGGTCAAAGTTATCCTTAGTAACTAGTGGACTAAGGAATTTTCTCGATTATGGAGGTGGTAAAAGAGTTCGTCGTAAAGGGTTACGCCGATGCAAACTTTGACACTAATCCAGATTATTCTGAGTAGTAAACTGGATTCGTATAGTAGAACAGTTATTTGGAATAGCTCCAAATAGAACGTGGTAGCTGCATCTAGGAGATGACATAGAGATTTGTAAAGCACACACGGATCTGAAAGATTCAGACCCGTTGACTATAACATCTCTCACAAGCATAACATGATCAAACCCAGAACTCATCGAGTGTTAATCACATGGTAATGTGAACTAGATTATTGACTCTAGTAAACTCTTTGGGTGTTAGTCACATGGGGATGTGACCTTGAGTGTTAATCACATATCGATGTGAACTGGATTATTGACTCTAGTGCAAGTGGGAGACTGTTGGAAATATGCCCTAGAGGCAATAATAAATTGATTATTATTATATTTCCTTGTTCATGATAATCGTTTATTATCCATGCTAGAATTGTATTGATAGGAAACTCAGATACATGTGTGGATACATAGACAACACCATGTCCCTAGTAAGCCTCTAGTTGACTAGCTCGTTGATCAATAGATGGTTACGGTTTCCTGACCATGGACATTGGATGTCATTGATAACGGGATCACATCATTAGGAGAATGATGTGATGGACAAGACCCAATCCTAAGCCTAGCACAAGATCATGTAGTTCGTATGCTAAAGCTTTTCTAATGTCAAGTATCATTTCCTTAGACCATGAGATTGTGCAACTCCCGGATACCGTAGGAGTGCTTTGGGTGTGCCAAACGTCACAACGTAACTGGGTGGCTATAAAGGTACACTACAGGTATCTCCGAAAGTGTCTGTTGGGTTGGCACGAATCGAGACTGGGATTTGTCACTCCTTGTAAACGGAGAGGTATCTCTGGGCCCACTCGGTAGTACATCATCATAATGTGCACAATGTGATCAAGGAGTTGATCACGGGATGATGTGTTATGGAACGAGTAAAGAGACTTGCCGGTAACGAGATTGAACAAGGTATCGGGATACCGACGATCGAATCTCGGGCAAGTATCGTACCGCTAGACAAAGGGAATTGTATACGGGATTGATTAAGTCCATGACATCGTGGTTCATCCGATCAGATCATCATGGAGCATGTGGGAGCCAACATGGGTATCCAGATCCCGCTGTTGGTTATTGACCAGAGAGTTATCTCGGTCATGTCTGCATGTTTCCCGAACCCGTAGGGTCTACACACTTAAGGTTCGATGACGCTAGGGTTATAGGGAATAGATATACGTGGTTACCGAATATTGTTCGGAGTCCCGGATGAGATCCCAGACATCACGAGGAGTTCCGGAATGGTTCGAAGGTAAAGATTTATATATGGGAAGTCCTGTTTTGGTCGCCGGAAAAGTTTCGGGGTTTATCGGTAACATACCGGGACCACCGGGGGGGTCCCGGGGGTCCACCAAGTGGGGCCACAAGCCTCGGATGGCTACATGGGCCAAGTGTGGGAGGGGACCATCCCCAGGTGGGCTGGTGCGCCCCCCACAAGGGCCCAAGGCGCCTCCAAGAGGGAAGGAGGGCAAACCCTAGGGCAGATGGGCCCTAAGGCCCACCCCAGGTGCGCCTCCCCCTCTCCCCCTTGTGGCCGCTACCCAGATGGGATATGGGGGCTGCCGCCACCCCTAGGGAGGGAACCCTAGGTGGGGGCGCAGCCCCTCCCCTCCCCATATATATACTTGAGGTTTGGGCTGCCCAACACACATGAGTTCTTGACCTCTCCCTGGCGCAGCCCTACGTCTCTTTCTCCTCATATCTCGCGGTGCTTGGCGAAGCCCTGCTGGAGTACCACACTCCTCCACCACCACCACGCCATCGTGTTGCTGCTGGATGGAGTCTTCCCCAACCTCTCCTTCTCCCCTTGCTGGATCAAGGCGTAGGAGACGTCACCGGGCTGTACGTGTGTTGAACACGGAGGTACCGTCCGTTCGGCACTAGGATCATCGGTGATTTGAATCACGACGAGTACGACTCCATCAACCCCGTTCAGTTGAACGCTTCCGCGTAGCGATCCACAAGGGTATGTACATGCACTCTCCTTCCCCTCGTTGCTGGTTTCTCCATAGATAGATCTTGGTGACACGTAGGAAAATTTTGAATTTCTGCTACGTTCCCCAACACATTGACGTGCTCTTGAGAGAGTTATGCGCTATCTGAAAGGTACTATGAACTATGGACTTCACTATACCAGATACCCGTCGGTACTTGAAGGGTATAGTGATGCGAATTGGATCTCTGATGCTGATGAGATGAAGGCCACAACTGGGTACATATTTACTCTTGGAGGTGGTGCTGTTTCCTTGAAGTTTTGCAAGCAAACGATCTTAACAAGATCGACAATGGAAGCAGAATTAACAACATTAGACACATCGGGTGGCGAAGCAGAATGGCTTCGAGATCTGTTGATGGACTTGCCAGTGGTTGAGAAGCCGGTTCCGGCCATCCTTATGAACTGTGACAATCAAACAGTTATTGTCAAGGTGAAGAGTTCAAAGGACAACATGAGGTCCAACAAACACATAAGAATGAGATTGAAAGCTGTCAGAAAATTGAGGAACTCCGGAGTGATAGCGTTGGATTATATTCAAACGGCTAAGAATCTAGTAGATCCCTTTACTAAAGGGCTATCATGTGTTGTGATAGATAACGCATCAAGGGAGATGGGTATGAGACCCACATGAGTTGCCATGGTAGTAACCCAACCTATGTGATCGGAGATCCCGTGAAGTAGGACCTGGGAAAACAAGCCAGTGGTGAACTGAGGAGAGTAACTTTACTAACCCACTCCGTTGGAGATGCAATATGTCGGTGTACTAGAATAGGGGTACCCTAGTACCCCGAACTTGTGCACGGGCAGTTGCAGCACCCCGCGGCAAGGCTTGCCGGGCGAACGCCAAGATCCTCCGTGGTTCCCTTGGAGCCATTCAAGAACAAAGTATTTAAGCTCAGGAGACAAGGCCCCGGCAAGAGGAGCTTGCCGGGAAGGCCAACCAAGGCACTCCAAGGAACTTGCCGCGACGCGCCACGCGCTCCGGCAAGGCAACAAGGCCCCGGCAAGAGGAGCTTGTCGGGAAGACCAACCAAGGTACCTCGAGGCCCGGTGAGAGACAAGCTTCCGGACCCGACAAGATAACAGCAACGGCAAGGCGCTTGCCGCGGCAGGCGGCCACTCTGTGCCCACGCTCCAGCGCATCCACCAACGTGTCGCTCTGGGGGCCTCTCCAGGCGCGCGTGGCGGGAGGCTGTGCAGCCAGCGGTGCGCAGTGGCATGCGAAGCTGACAAGATCGCCATCGTGGCGAACGGTGGCGCCCCTAACTGTCCTTTTCTGTACTGTTTGGGCGACTCAGACGGGCATTTAATGCCCTTGTCCCCTGCCGTCAGGGTTAGGTAGAGTGCACTGTACAAGTAACTGTACCAACCACCTCACTTTTTACATTTGTACCCTTCTCTGCGTTGCCACCTGTCGGTGACCCCTTTAGCGTATAAAAGGAGGCCCATGCGCAATGTAGAGGGGGGTTCGACAGGTTCGACTGGTTCGGAACCCAGAAAAACACTACACTCTCTCTCTGGAGCAAGAACACAAGATAATCAAACAAGCAGCAGTAGGAGTGTTATCTCTCCGGAGAGCTCCGAAGCTGGGCTGCCCGTGTGCTTCGCCTCGATCTGCTCTTCGTGTGATCTCCGCCCCCCCCCCCCCCCGCCCCCCGAACCGAAAGGGGCCCGGTCCGCCGGCCCCATAGGTGTTCATGGATCAGTTTCCCCGACATCTTTGGCGCGCCAGGTAGGGGGCGTTGAGATTGGGTGAACCTGATCCGGCGTTCACACGAACTAGATCTTCATTCCCTTCATCAACATGCCACCGAAGAAGAAGACTTCGGCGGCAGCCGCTCCGTCCACGTCACTTCCACCACCGTTGGAGCAAACGGGTGGTGGAATGGACGCTGGCAGAAGAATGGACGTCGACGAGGAAGCTTATGATGCTGCCAGGTCCAAGGACAAGGCTGCACAAACCTCGGCGACTGTACATGTTCCGCGCCACTCTCAGGAGGCGCAAGACCAATAGCGTCATGGCACTCGCAGTGCCATGCGCATGATAGGCCAAGACCAAGCTGGTGGATCTCGGGGCGCTCAAGACCAACATGCACGCCAGCGTGCTGGACGAGCGGGGCACGGTCGCCTGGACGGGATACTGCTCCTTCTAACATAGTTAGAAGTCCGAGCACGTCCCGCTCCTCGCGTCGTCCGCCACTGCCACCTACCACTCTAGCAGAAGCTTTGGCGCGAGCTTAACTGCTCCTAGATTACCCTCCGACGTCGGACAAGATCGATGAATGGAGGGCCACCATTCAGAGTCTCATTGGCTACGCCAACGGCGACACTCCATGGCGGCCGAGCGCGTCGCTGCCGCGGCAGGGTTGCCGGGCGCGAGCCGGTGGCGACGAAATGGGTGGAGGTGCAACTACCATGCAATCACCACCCCGAAGGCCAAGATCGCCGACTCGCCGGATCCACCTCGACAGCGACTCCACCGCATCGTCGGATCCACGAGCTCGTCGCGATCAGCGCCAAGTTCTTCATGATCGACAACAAGAAGACGCTCGAACTCGCATCGAGCGCCGAAGAGAAGCGCGACGTCAATCCGACAAGCGCGCTGGGCCCTCTGTTGACATGCATGCGCCAGGGGAACCAGGCGATCTGCCGTACGCGGTAGGTTGCCTGCGTTCACTCGTGAGCTGCGGCAAGTCCAGTGGCCCAGCACGAAGAACTTCAAGCCAGACGTACCGGAGAAGTACGACGGCAAGACGCATCCGTCGGAGTTCCTCGGCACCTACACCATTGTGGTGCAGGCTACCGGGGGACGGGATGACAACATCCTTGCCAACTACTTCCCGCTGGTGCTCAAGCCCAACGTCAGATCCTGGCTCATGCACTTCCCGGACAACTCTATATCCTCTTGGGCTGATCTGTGCCATCAGTTTGTCGGCGCCTTCACAGGCGGACACAAGCCTCATGGCCAGGAGAGTGATCTTCATCTGCTCGCCCAGAAGGAAGGAGAGCCCCTGCGCAAGTACATTCAGAGATTCAGCAGTGTGCAGCACAACATCCCAGACGTCCACCCTGCTGCGGTGATCAGCGCGTTCCATCAGAACATGTGAAACCGCAGGATGCGGGAGGAAATGGCGATGTGCAAGATCAGGGACGTCAGTGAGTTATATGCACTGGACGACAAGTGTGCACGCGCTGAGGAAGGGAGGAGACTCCCCGGAGAGAATGTAGGAGCGGGAGGATCTGACAGCGAAGATGCTGCCCCGGCAAGGAAAAACCGGCGGCGGAACAACAGGGAGAGGAAAGGCAAAGAGGTGCTAGTTGTTGAGCAGTCCGGCAACGGTGGTGGCGCCAAGAAAGCCAAAGCTGGTGACTCCGGCAAGGAGGTTGCCACGGAGGTGGCGGTCGCCGACAAGCAGGACGGCACCAACAAGCAGTATTGCAAGATCCACCGCACCAAGGGCCATGATCTCCAGAACTGCAAAAAAGTCGAGCAGCTTATTGAGCAACAGAAAGCTGAATACGAGCGGCGCGACAAGGAGAAGGCCCAGGAAGGTGCTGGGGGATCCGGCAAGAAACGTCCCGGCCGAGGAGGACGCCGCGGCAAGGCCAAGCAGCAGCAAGGAGACAGACCTCCTCGCGGCCGCGACAAGGATGAAGATGACGATGACGATGAAGACATGGATGATGAGGAGACTGATGAGCAGGAGTTCCAAAAAGCCACAGAGGTCCTGTGCGTTGACGGTGGTGCTTCTCTGCATACCTCGCACCGTCAGCTCAAGCAGTGGGTGCGGGAAGTTAATGCAGCAGAACCACCCGTCGAGTCACGCAAGCCTCTGAAATGGTCCAGCACGCCTATCATCTTTGATATTGAGGACCACCCTGATCGCATAACTGTGGTCGGGTGCTTGCCGATGTTGGTGTCACCAACAATCCGCAACCTCAAGGTCACTAAGATGCTAGTTGACGGCGGGGCCGGCTTGAACCTGATCTCCTCCGCGGTGCTCCAGAAACTCCAGATCCCTAACAGCGAGCTCGAAGAGACCGGTACATTTCAAGGAATCAACCCGGGAAGGAGCAAGCCGAAGGGAAAGATCACGTTGCCGGTAACATTTGGCAGTGAGCTGAACTTCAGGACTGAGAGGGTCACGTTTGATGTTGCTGACTTTCCATTACCTTACAATGGAATCCTTGGCCGTCCGGCACTCGCCAAGTTCATGGCAGCCTCTCACTATGCGTACAACATACTGAAAATGCCAGGCCCGATAAGTGTCATCTCTGTCCCTGGCGACAAGAAGGATGCTCTTATCTGTGCCGACAAGATCTACCGAGAAGCAGCAGCCGCAGCAGAGCGCAAGACACTTGCCGCTGAAGCTCCCGGGGGGAAGAAGAAGACCAAGTCCAGCAAGAGCTCTGATGCCCACTCCGGCAAGCGCACCTCTTCGGAGTGCTGCGCTACCGTCGAGGACGCACCATCGTGCTCCACCGGCAAGTGTAAGAAGGCAATGGCAGCTCCACTTGAGACCAAGAAGGTGTCCGCCAAGGAGGACGGCACTGGTGGTACCTTCACCATCAGCGCCACTCTTGACCCCAAATAGGAAAGTGCACTCGTTGCTTTCCTGCGGGCGAATGTCGACGTGTTTGCGTGGCAACCGTCTGATATCCCCGGTGTTCCCAGGAAAGTAATTGAGCACCACCTTGCCCGTCTGTCCTCATGCGCGGCCCGTCAAGCAAAAAGTCAGGAAACAGGCAGTGGAGCGCCAAGAATTCATCGCAGAAGAAATCAAGAAGTTGGAAGCAGCAGGCCTTGTCAGAGGAGTGCTCCATCCCACGTGGTTGGCCAATCCTGTTGTCGTGCGCAAGGCTAACGGGAAATGGAGGCTTTGTATTGACTTCACTGATGTTAATAAAGCTTGTCCCAAAGACCCATTTCCCTTGCCGCGCATTGACCAGATTGTTGACTCCACAGTCGGATGTGATTTGCTTTCATTTCTTGATGCATACTCAGGATACCATCAGATCTTCATGGCAGAAGAGGATGAAGAGAAAACCGCATTTATCACCCCGTGTGGCACGTACTGCTTCATACGGATGCCTTTCGGTTTGAAGAATGCTGGTTCAACATTCGCAAGGGTAGTCCACCACGCTTTTGAGCCGCAGATGCACAGAAATGTGGAAGCCTACATGGATGACATAGTGGTCAAGAGCAAGAACAGGGCGATCCTGATTCAAGATTTAGACGAGACATTTGCAAATTTGCGCAAGATCAACCTCAAGCTTAACCCCGAGAAGTGCGTGTTTGGAGTCCCTTCCGGCAAGCTTCTCGGGTTCTTCGTGTCTCAGCGGGGAATTGAAGCCAATCCCGACAAGATCAAGGCCATTGAGCAGATCGAAGCACCAAAGCGCGTCAAGGATGTACGAAGGCTTGACGGTTGCATGGCTGCTCTCAGCAGGTTTATCTCTAGATCTGCTGAGCGCGCCCTGCCATTTTTCAAAATTTTGAAAAAGGCAGGTCCAATAAAATGGACTCCGGAGGCGGAGGCTGCGCTGCAGGACTTGAAGAGATACCTGTCCTCCACTCCAACACTTGTCGCACCTAAGCTGCAAGAGAAGTTGCTGCTGTATATAGCGGCAACCAATCAAGTGGTTAGTGCTGCGTTAGTGGCGGAGAGGGAGGCAGATGATGAGCCAGCAACCACGGCAGATGCATCCAGCGACAAGCAGGGGGCTTCGCCGACAAGCTCTGGTCCCGACAGAGATGGATCTGCGCAGGAGCATGATAAGATGCAAAAGAGAATGGTGCAGTGTCTAGTTTACTTTGTCAGTTCCCTTCTACAGGGGGCTAGATCAAGGTACTCTGGTGTGCAGAAGTTGCTTTTCGGCCTCCTCATGGCCTCGAGAAAGCTGCGCCAGTACTTCCAAGCACATGAGATCACAGTCGTCACTCGCTTTCCGCTGAAGAGGATACTGCAAAATCCAGAAGCGACAGGCAGGATTGTCGAGTGGGCGCTGGAACTGTCAAGCTTTGGCCTCAAGTTTGAGAGCACTTCAACCATCCAAAGCAGAGCATTGGCAGAGTTCATAGCAGAATGGACGCCAACACCAGATGAAGAAATTCCAGAGACGAGCATCCCCGTCAAAGAGGCAAGCAAAGAGTGGCTGATGTACTTTGATGGTGCCTTCTCGCTGCAAGGCGCCGGTGCGGGCGTGCTGCTTGTCGCGCCCATCGGAGAGCACCTCAAGTGCGTAGTCCAGATGCACTTTCCCGAGGAGCAAGCAACCAACAATACTGCAGAGTATGAAGGATTGCTTGCCGGTCTCAGAATCGCAGCAGACCTTGGGATCAAGAAGCTCATTGTCAGGGGTGACTCACAGCTTGTCGTCCGCCAAGTGAACAAGAACTACCAGAGTCCATTGATGGAAGCATATGTTGATGAAGTGAGGAAGCTAGAAGAGCACTTTGACGGCCTACAGATGGAGCATATCCCAAGAGCTCAGAATGACATTGCTGATGGCCTGTCAAAGTGCGCCGCACTAAAGTTACCTGTGGAACCAGGGATCTTTGTGCTCAAGTTGACTCAACCATCCGTAACACCATCAACTGGACAAAGCAAGAAGAGGAAGTTGGTTTCTGGTGACTACTTTCCGGCAGAGCTCCCCGAAGCCGCCGCCAAGAAAGTCCCCAAGATCAACACCAAGGATGCTGAGGGGCAGTCTACTCCGGCAAGCCTTATGGTTTGTTCCGTTGAAGCAGACGCTCCCGACAAGTTTTGCTCCGGCAAGCTTGCCGGGGAACATCAAGCTCCGGCAGGGCCGCAAGTCCTTGCCGTAGAAGCGGATGTTCCCGCAGCAGCAGATGTGCCTTTAGTCCTTATTGTCGAGCCACAAGCTCCAGCATGGGCACAGCAGATTATCCATTTCCTTCAGACAGGAGAACTTCCCGAAGAGCAAGAAGAAGCGGAAAAAGTAGCCCGGCAGTCAAGTATGTACCAGTTTGTCGATAGCATACTGTACAGAAGAAGACTCAACGGTGCGAAATTGAAGTGTATTTGCCGGGAAGATGGACAAAAGCTGTTGGCAGAGATACATGGAGGCATATGTGGCCACCACATTGGCGCAAGAGCACTTGCCGGCAAAGCTTTCCGGCAAGGTTTCTTTTGGCCGACAGCCCTCCAGGATGCAACTACACAAGTAACCAAGTGTGAAGCGTGTCAGTTCCATTCCAATTAGATACACCAGCCAGCTCAAGCTCTCCAGGCGATCCCTTTATCCTGGCCATTTTCGGTCTGGGGGCTCGATATCCTCGGCCCTTTCCCCCGAGCTGTCGGGGGCTTTGAGTACTTGTACGTCGCAATCGACAAGTTCACAAAGTGGCCGGAAGTGCAGCCAGTGAGGAAGGTGACAGCACAGTCAGCAGTCAAGTTCTTCAGGTCAATTGTTTGCCGTTTCGGGATCCCTAACAGGATCATCACCGACAACGGCACGCAATTCACGAGCCGCACCTTCATGCAGTACGTCCAGGACCTTGGCACCAAGGTCTGCTTCGCTTCTGTTGCTCATCCGAGAAGCAACGGTCAAGCAGAGAGGGCAAATGCTGAAGTGCTGCGCGGGCTCAAGACCAAAACTTTCGACAGGCTGCGCAAGTGCGGAAGAAACTGGATCGAGGAGCTGCCGGTGGTTCTTTGGTCGATCAGAACGACGCCAAATCGAGCCACTGGCCAGACGCCTTTCGCCCTAGTCTATGGGGCAGAGGCAGTTCTCCCCACGGAACTCGTATACGGATCGCCTCGAGTGCTCGCTTATGATGAGCTTGAGCAAGAACAGCTGCGACAAGACGACGCGCTGCTCCTTGAGGAAGATCGTCTTCAGGCTGCTGTACGAACTGCTCGATACCAGCAAGCTTTGCGCCGCTACCATAGCCGCAAAGTTAAGGCCAGAAGCTTCGAGGAAGGCGACCTTGTTCTTCGGCGCGTTCTGTCCGCCAAGAATTCCAACAAGTTGACGCCGAAGTGGGAAGGCCCTTATCAGGTGAAACGAGTCACTAGGCTCGACGCTGTCTGCCTTGAGACCGAAGATGGCATTCCGGTGAGCAACTCCTGGAACATAGAACATCTTCGTAAGTTTTTCCCGTAGGGCGCGGTTGCCGGAACCCGTTCCGGCAACCACCTTTTGTACAAGTCTTGCCGCTGTTGCATGTAATCCTTTGTACAAAGCCGGGCGCAGATCCCGTGCATAAGTAAAACCCCATGTGCTCTGCACAACTTGTCCATTTCATGCATTAGTTTTGCATGCGTTATCTAACACTTTGTGCAGCACCTACATCCGGTAAGCAATAATGAGCCGAAGGGCTCCATATCATTATTTTCTCTTCTTTCTTCTTTTCAACAAAGGAAAAGAAGGTTCCCTCGCACACAAGTTTGCCGGGGGGGAAGGAGAAGATTGTGGTATGGACCAGGCGTCGTTCAAGCAAAGTTTGCCTTGCCGGGAAGCAAACGACAGAAAAGCTAAGTTGCCAAAGTTTGAGCAATCAGTTTTTAAATTTTTGAGTTATCTTCCTCGAACGACCCTGCTTTGTATGGAAAACCTGTGCGCGGAGGAACCAACTCATGGCTAGTTGCGCCCTTACTTTGTTTCGAGTCCGCTCAACAGCTTAAGTGTGCTGCATCTAGTCACGACAAGGTTTCTTGTCGGAAGCAGCGCCGCCAGCAGGCTGCTGACGTTCCGCACTCAGCGCTCGCGGCTTGGGTGCCTGCGCCGACAAGTTCCCTAGAAGCGTAGGGTAAAAACATACAAAGGAAGAAATCTAGTAGAGGAAATAACATAGCAATTGATAACAGAAATAAAGTTATATTACAAGATAACTTGTCGCAGCTCTAACAGATTGTTTTCATAACATGATTAGCAGCGACAAGGGAAAAGAAGAAATGGGCGGCCTAGTCTACGCGATCGCCCTCAACCCTCTTGATCTCGCTCACCTTGTCCACAATGGGTGCGACAAGGGCCTTGAGTGCGTTCCGATCGGCATCTGGCGGCAAGGACTTGAGGACGTTGGTGAAGCTGAGGCCTGGATTGCGGAAGGCCACCTTCATCAGCACCTTCTGGAGAACCCCGGGGCAGATTTTGCGCGACTCGTCGGCCAGCTGCTTTGGGATCCTCTCCCGGAGCCGCTGGAGTGCCGTCGCCACGCCCTTGAAGAACAGGCTGAGCTTGGCGCTGGTTTGGAGATTCTTGTCGGAGGGATACCCAAAGTCCTCCATCCCCAGCTGCGCCAGCTCCTCGTCGATGACTGCGGCAATATTCACCAGACCCTCGGTCCAGTGCTCCACAGTATCTCTGAATGAGTTCTGGGTAACTGTGATGCTTTCCAGCAGCGCCTTGTCAGCCTTGACCTTCTCCAACAAGGTCTTCTCCCGCTCCTTGGCGTTGTCCAGCGTCTGCGTCAGCGTGGCCAGCTTCAACTTCAGGTCTGCATTGTAATCATTGGCGGCGCTGAGCTCCTTGCCCCTCTCAGCGAGAAGACCTTGCAGCTCACCGTGGGCGGCAGCATCCTTCTCACGCTCACGCTTGAGCGCGGCAAGCTCCTCGCCGCTCTTCCCGATGTTGGCCTCCAGCTGCGCCACCTTCTCCTCCAGCTCTTTCTTGGCGGCCTCTGCGGTTGCGGCAGCGTCCTTTGCTTCCTTGAGCGCCCCGCCAAGTGCTTGCTCGCGCTCGGCGAGCTCCTCCTCGTAGCTGTCGAGGTTGGCCTTCCGTTGCACCAATTCGCCTTCTCGCGCGGACTGCTTCTCGGCGGCCAGCCTTTGTTCCTCCTCAGCTTCGGCCTTCTCGAGAAGGAAGGCCGTGCGCTCCTCGGCGAGTCACTCCCGCTCCTGTGCCAGGGACCGGAGAGCTTCTTTATTTTGGCCCCGGAGCTCCTCCGCGCGCTTCTCCATATCAACTCCCGCCTTCACAACAAGCGCTTCCCGGGAAGCCAGCTTGGCTTGCCGTGCGCGGTAGAGTGACAGCAGCTTCCGCAGCAGCTGCTCCTCCTCGGGCTCGCCACTGCTGCTGCTGGGCGCGTCGACCAACGACAGTCCAGCGGAGGCGAGCACCTCCTCATCGAAAGTTTCCCCCTCGACCGGAACCCTGGAGCTCGATGCCCAGGGTAGCTTGGTGAAGATATCATCGCCGGCCTTCAAGTAGGCGCCTGGCTGGGGCTCCTCGGAGCCCGGCTCCACAGCAGTGGCAGAGGGATCGGCGGTCGGCGCAGCGCCTGGCGCTCCTGCGGCCTCAGGGTCGTCAGTGCGATCGCTGGACCCCTCGCCGGCTTCTGCGGCGGCAGCCTTGGCGGCCTCCTCGTCGGTGGTCTCATCAGCACTGGCCCCTTCTTCGTTGGCGGCGGCGTCGTCAGTGCTGCCATGCGCGCCTTCCTCGCCGGCGCCCTCTGTCTCCATTGGCTCAGCAGCAGATGGGTCTGAAGAATGAAGAAGGGAGAAAAATCAATCAAAAATCCAAGAGAAGAAAATCAGAAGAAGGGGGGAGCGGCGGAGGTTCGTGAAGATGGAGTAGTAGCAACCAGCAAGGGGGAACGAACTGCCCCTGTCTCCTCTGCTTATAAAGAGGGACGGGGCGGACGTTTCGCCATTCCGAATAAAGAACCACCCACGATCTCTCCCACGATGCCGCATTAAACGCGTGCCGTTAGGGGAGAGCGCTGTGGATACGGAGCGAGATTCGGCGTGGCCCAGTCCGCGTGTGCCCGTGCGCTGTCTTGGGCCTGGCCCAACAGCGCTTAGCACCGTGTCTGGCCCAGGCCCGGGGGCTCCTGTCGGTGTACTAGAATAGGGGTACCCTAGTACCCCGAACTTGTGCACGGGCAGTTGCAGCACCCCGCGGCAAGGCTTGCCGGGCGAACGCCAAGATCCTCCGTGGTTCCCTTGGAGCCATTCAAGAACAAAGTATTTAAGCTCAGGAGACAAGGCCCCGGCAAGAGGAGCTTGCCGGGAAGGCCAACCAAGGCACTCCAAGGAACTTGTCGCGACGCGCCACGCGCTCCGGCAAGGCAACAAGGCCCCGGCAAGAGGAGCTTGCCGGGAAGACCAACCAAGGTACCTCGAGGCCCGGTGAGCGACAAGCTTCCGGACCCGACAAGATAACAGCAGCGGCAAGGCACTTGCCACGGCAGGCGGCCACTCTGTGCCCACGCTCCAGCGCATCCACCAACGTGTCGCTCTGGGGGCCTCTCCAAGCGCGCGTGGCGGGAGGCTGTGCAGCCAGCGGTGCGCAGTGGCATGCGAAGCTGACAAGATCGCCATCGTGGCGAACGGTGGTGCCCCTAACGGTCCTTTTCTGCACTGTTTGGGCGACTCAGACGGGCATTTAATGCCCTTGTCCCCTGCCGTCAGGGTTAGGTAGAGTGCACTCTACAAGTAACTGTACCAACCACCTCACTTTTTACATTTGTACCCTTCTCTGCGTTGCCACATGTCGGTGACCCCTTTAGCGTATAAAAGGAGGCCCATGCGCAACGTAGAGGGGGGTTCGACAGGTTCGACTGGTTCAGAACCCAGAAAAACACTACGCTCTCTCTCTGGAGCAAGAACACAAGATAATCAAACAAGCAGCAGTAGGAGTGTTATCTCTCCGGAGAGCTCCGAAGCTAGGTAAACTGCTCGTGTCCTTCGCCTCGATCTGCTCTTCGTGTGATCTTCGCCCCCCGCCGAACCGAAAGGGGCTCGGTCCGCCGGCCCCATAGGTGTTCGTGGATCAGTTTCCCCGACACAATACTCTCGGAAACTGTATGGAAGGTTGACTACTGTCTTAATGTGTTCCAAGGCTTATATGCATAAGCAAGATGCTATCCTACAGAGTGATCTTTGGAGGAACACACATATATGAGCCCGACTGCTGGTCACAGTCTATGAGATTGGGGTGATCTCTAGCAAGCTCATGAACAGGCGAGGAGTGTGACTAATATGCTCCACCCGAGGGGTCGGCCTTCGGCAGCCTCGTATCAGTGAGACTTGTGGTGAAACTTGTTGACGCCAAACTGACAATTCAAGGCATAGTCCATTGTTCAGTTGTGAAGGAGCGTAACTACTTGGTCTAGGTGGAGCTCAACCTTAATCGGTCTCCACTGAGATGCTGGTATATCAAAACAACGTGTGGAACAAAGGACAAACTGGGCCCCTAAGATCTGGTGGGGGATTGTTGAAATATGAGATGGGCCTAGAGCCCATATGACAATTTCAGATTTGATCTCTAAGGGCCCATGTAGGTGGCATGACAAGGTGGTGGGAAGTTTAGTCCCACCCCGGAAGTGGAAGGAGAGTTGGAGTGGTTTATAAGGGATTCTCTTCCTCATGTTATTGGAGCTTGAGAAGAGATGAGGCCCTCGCGCACTCCTCCTCCTCCGCTCGCCTCGCCACGCCACGCCACGCCTCGTCACGACGCGTCGCGGGTTGCGGGATTGAGCCGAGCCGAGCTCACTCCTATGCGCTTCTTTTTGCCGGTCAGGAACGGAGAGTCTTTGACAGGTGGGGCCACGATCTGAGATGTCGGATCGTGGGCTACCAACTTGGACGTGGGTTCAGCCCACTTCTCTCCACGCGCAGCCGCACATATATATGTGGGGCACTGCCAACCCTAGCCGCCACGAAACAGAACGCATCTCCGCCTCCACGCCCATGTCGTTCCTCTGCTGCTGTTGCCGCCGGCAACTCTGTCCTGTTCACCGCGTACACGGTTGATGGGAGAGCAGGCCTCCGAAACCCCGCCTCTCCGAATCCTGTACGGGAGAGGGGCGATTAGGTTTTTGGGTAGCGACTACGCGACTGCTCGCTTCTGTTCATCTACGTCCACATCACCATGTCGACCGACACCGACCGTGCCGCTGCTGAGAAGGCCGAGCCCGACAAGAAGGCTGCCGAGGATGCCGCGGCTACTGCCACTGTCGCCGCATGGCCGATTGGAGGGTATACATCGTTTATCCCTCTCGTGTTTCTTTCTGTTGTAGCAGTACTAGCGATATGCGTAGATGTTTCTACTATATGCGTAGTACATGCTCTATTAGATCGTAACCAGTGTGTTATCAATGCTGTTAATGTCATGCTCATGATTTATTCATGGATTAATTTAATAGGAAAACTGCCTATTTTCTTATCAGAATCAGCGCTACTGGTAAGTATGGTTAGCAGTGGCGCTGCTCCAACCAGCGTACTACTAGTTATCTGTAGCGTTGCACCTAAGCAAATGCTGTTGTTAATCCAGCGCTGCCGCTAGACGCCTACCAGCGCTACTGCTAATATTGCTGCTTTCATATTTTTATTTTCCCTCTACATATTTATGATGTAATTGTGCATACTCTATATACTTGTTTCATTGTATCATAACAAACATACATTATTCTCATCATATCATACACATACAGTAGTCTCGTCATACCATCGTCATCATCATCATCCAACACAAAATAGTATCACATCTCGAAAATAGCGATACACAAGTCATGTCATGTCTCGAATAAATGCAACTGCATGGTCATGGCACACACACAAGTTTCATCATCTCTATCTAAACCATGATGTAGAAGAGAAGCGATCGGCATGAGCAAGAGCGCGACTATGTAGTACTTCTCGAGGCACTGGCGGTTTCGCTCCCGCTCTTGCCGGAGCGTCCACCTCAAGTAACAATTTTATGTTGTGGAACGTAGTAATTTCAAAAAAATTCCTACGCACACGCAAGTTCACGGTGATGCATAGCAACGAGAGGGGAGACTGTTGTCTACGTACCCCCTCGTAGACCGTAGGCGGAAGCGTTATGACAACGCGGTTGATGTAGTCGTACGTCTTCATGATCGACCGATCCTACTACCGAACGTACGACACCTCCGCGATCTGCACACGTTCAGCTCGGTGACGTCCCACGAACTCACGATCCAGTAGAGCTTCGAGGGAGAGCTTCGTCAGCACAACGGCGTGATGACGGTGATGATGAAATTACCGATGCAGGGCTTCAGCTAAGCACTACGACGATATGACCGAGGTGGATTATGGTGAAGGGGGGCACCGCACACGGCTAAGAGATCAATGATCAACTTGTGTGTCTATGGGGTGCCCCCCTCCCCCGTATATAAAGGAGTGGATGAGGGGGAGGGCCGACCCTCTACTATGGCGCGCCCTGGGTACTCCCACCGGGAGTAGGATTCCCCCCTTTCCAAGTAGTAGGAGTAGGAGAGAAGGAAGGGGAAGAGAGAAGAGAAGGAAGGAGGGGGCGCCGCTCCTCCCCCTAGTCCAATTAGGACTAGGCCTTGGGGGGGCCTGCCCTAGGCAGCCCCTCTCTCTCCCCTAAAGCCCAATAAGGCCCATATACTCCTCGGCGAATTCCTGTAACTCTCCGGTACTCCGATAAATACCCGAACCACTCAGAACCTTTCCGATGTCCGAATATAGCCTTCCAATATATCGATCTTTACGTCTCGAACATTTCGAGACTCCTCGTCATGTCCCTGATCTCATACGGTACTCCGAACAACCTTCGGTACATCAAAACACATAAACTCATAATCTCGATCGTCACCAAACGTTATGTGTGCGGACCCTACGGGTTCGAGAACTATGTAGACATGACCGAGACTCATCTCCGGTCAATAACCAACAGTGGAACCTGGATGCTCATATTGGCTCCTACATATTCTACGAAGCTCTTTATCGGTCAAACCGCATAACAACATACGTTGTTCCCTTTGTCATCGGTATGTTACTTGCCCGAGATTCGATCGTCGATATCTCAATACCTATTTCAATATCGTTACCGGCAAGTCTCTTTACTCGTTCCATAACGCATCATCCCGCAACTAACTCATTAGTTACATTGCTTGCAAGGCTTATAGTGGTGTGCATTACCGAGAGGGCCCAGAGATACCTCTCCGACAATCGGAATGACAAATCCTAATCTTGATCTATGCCAACTCAACAAGTACCATCGGAGACACCTGTAGAGCACCTTTATAATCACGCAGTTACGTTGTGACGTTTGGTAGCACACAAAGTGTTACTCCAGTATTCGGGAGTTGCATAATCTCATAGTCATAGGAACATGTATAAGTCATGAAGAAAGTAATAGCAATATACTAAACGATCAAATCCTAAGCTAACGGAATGGGTCAAGTCAATCACATCATTCTCTAATGATGTGATCCCGTTAATCAAATGACAACTCATGTCTATGGTTAGGAAACTTACCGATCTTTGATTCAACGAGCTAGTCAAGTAGAGGCAGACTAGTGACACTCTGTTTGTCTATGTATCCACACATGTACTAAGTTTCCTGTTAATACAATTCTAGCATGATAATAAACATTTATCATGATATAAGGAAATATAAATAACAACTTTATTATTGCCTTTAGGGCATATTTCCTTCAGTCCCCCACTTGCACTAGAGTCAATAATCTAGTTCTCATCACTATGTGATTAACACCTATAGTTCACATCGCCATGTGACCAACACTCAAAGGGTTTACTAGAGTCTGTAATCTAGTTCACATCGCCATGTGATTAACACCCAAAGAGTACTAAGGTGTGACCATGTTTTCCTTGTGAGAGAAGTTTAGTCAACGGGTCTGCCATATTCAGATCCGTATGTATTTTGCAAATTTCTGTGTCAATAATGCTCTGCACGGAGCTACTCTAGCTAATTGCTCCCACTTTCAATATGTATCTAGATTGAGACTTAGAGTCATCTGGATTAGTGTCAAAACTTGCATCGACATAATCCTTTACGATGAACCTTTTGTCACCTCCATAATCGAGAAACATATCCTTATTCCACTTAGGATAATTTTGACCGTTGTACAGAGATCTACTCCTAGATCACTATTGTACTCCCTTGCCAAATTTAGTGTAGGGTATACAATAGATCTGGTACACAACATGTCATACTCTATAGAACCTATGGCTGAGGCATAGGGAATGACTTTCATTCTCTTTCTATCTTCTGCCGTGGTCGGGCTTTGAGTCTTACTCAATTTCACACCTTGCAATATAGGCAAGAACTCCTTCTTTGATTGTTCCATTTTGAACTACTTCAAAAACTTGTCGAGGTATGTACTCATTGAAAAAACTTATCAAGCGTCTTGATCTATCTCTATAGAACTTGATGCTCAACATGTAAGCAGCTTCACCGAGGTCTTTGTTTGAAAAAACTCCTTTCAAACACTCCTTTATGCTTTCCAAAAAATTCTACATCATTTCCGATCGACAATATGTCATTCACATATACTTATCAGAAAAGGTTGTAGTGCTCCCACTCACTTTCTTGTAAATACAGGCTTCACCGCAAGTCTGTATAAAACTATATGCTTTGATCAACTTATCAAAGCGTATATTCCAACTCCGAGATGCTTGCATCAGTCCATAGATGGATCGCTGGAGCTTGCACATTTTGTTAGCACCTTTAGGATTGATAAAACAATATGGTTGCATCATATACAACTCTTCTTTAATAAATCCATTAAGGAATACAATTTTGTTATCCATTTGCCATATTTCATAAAATGTGGCAATTGCTAACATGATTCGGACAGACTTAAGCATCGCTACGAGTGAGATAATCTCACCGTAGTCAACACCTTGAACTTTGTCAAAAACCTTTTTCAACAAGTCTAGCTTTGTAGATAGTAACACTACTATCAGCGTCCGTCTTCCTCTTGAAGATCCATTTATTTTCTATGGCTTGCCGGTCATTGGGCAAGTCTACCAAAGTCCACACTTTGTTCTCATACATGGATCCCATCTTAGATTTTATGGCCTCAAGCCATTTTGCGTAATCTGAGCTCATCATCGCTTACTCATAGTTCATAGGTTCGCCATGGTCTAGAAACATGACTTCCAGAACCGGATTACCGTACCACTCTGGTGCAGAACATACTCTGGTTGCCCTACGAGGTCCGGTAGTAACTTGATCTGAAGTTTCATGATCATCATCATTAACTTCCTCACCAATTGGTGTAGGCATCACTGGAACTGATTTCTGTGATGAACTACTTTCCAATTCAGGAGAAGGTACAATTACCTCATCAAGTTCTACTTTCCTCCCACTCACTTCTTTCGAGAGAAACTCCTTCTCTAGAAAAGATTCATTTTTAGCAACAAATATCTTGCTTTCAGATCTGTGATAGAAGGTGTACCCAACAGTTTCCTTTGGGTATCCTATGAAGACGCATTTATCCGATTTGGGTTCGAGTTTATCAAGTTGAAGCTTTTTCACATAAGCATCGCAGCCCCAAACTTTAAGAAATGACAACTTTGGTTTCTTGCCAAACCACAGTTCATAAGGTGTCGTCTCAATGGATTTAGATGGTGCCCTATTTAACGTGAATGCAACTGTCTCTAATGCATAACCCCAAAACGATAGCGATAACTAAGTAAGAGATATCATAGGTGGCACTATGTCTAATAAAGTGCGGTTAGGATGTTCGGACACACCATTACATTGTGGTGTTCCGGGTGGCGTGAGCTGCGAAACTATGCCACATTGTTTCAAATGAAGACCAAACTCGTAACTCAAATATTCGTCTCCGTGATCAGATCGTAGAAACTTTATTTTCTTGTTACGATGATTTTCCACTTCACTCTGAAATTCTTTGAACTTTTCAAATGTTTCAGACTTATGTTTCATCAAATAGATATACCCATATCTTCTCAAATCATCTGTAAAGGTCAGAAAATAACGATACCCGCCGCGAGCCTCAACACTCATCGGACTGCATACATCAGTATGTATTATTTCCAATAAGTCAGTTGCTCCCTGCATTGTTCCGGAGAACGGAGTCTTAGTCATCTTGCCCATGAGGCATGGTTCGCAAGCATCAAGTGATTCATAATCAGGTGATTCCAAAAACCCATCAGTATGGAGTTTCTTCATGCGCTTTACACCAATATGACCTAAACGGCAGTGCCACAAATAAGTTGCACTATCATTATTAACTTTGCATCTTTTGGTATCAATATTATGAATATGTGTATCACTACGATCGAGATTCAATAAGCCATGCACCTTGGGTGTATGACCACAGAAGGTTTTATTCACGTAAACAGAATAACAATTTTTCTTTGACTTAAATGAATAATCATATTGCAATAAACATGATCAAATCATATTCATGCTCAACGCAAACACCAAATAACATTTATTTAGGTTCAACACTAATCCCAAAAGTATAGGGAGTGTGCAATGATGATCATATCAATCTTGAAACCACTTCCAACACACATCGTCACTTCACCCTTAACTATTCTATGTTCATTCTGCAACTCCCGTTTCGAGTTACTAATCTTAGCAACTGAACTAGTATCAAATACTGAGGGGTTGGTATAAACACTAGTAAAGTACACATCAATAAGAAGTATATCAAATATACCTTTGTTCACTTTGCCATCCTTCTTATCCGCCAAATACTTGGGGCAGTTCCGCTTCCAGTGACCAGTCCCTTTGCAGTAGAAGCACTTAGTCTCACGCTTAGGTCCAGACTTGGGCTTCTTCACTTGAGCAGCAACTTGCTTGCCGTTCTTTTTTAAGTTTCCCTTCTTCCCTTTGCCCTTTTCTTGAAACTAGTGGTCTTGTCAACCATCAACACTTGATGCTTTTCTTGATTTCTACCTTCGTTGATTTCAGCATCACAGAGAGTTTGGGAATCGTTTCCGTTATCCCTTGCATATTATAGTTCATCACAAAGTTCTAGTAACTTGGTGATAGTGACTAGAGAACTCTGTCAATCACTATCTTATCTGGAAGATTAACTCCCACTTGATTCAAGTGATTGTAGTACTCAGACATTCTGAGCACATGCTCACTAGCTGAGCTATTCTCCTCCATTTTGTAGGCAAAGTACTTGTCAAAGGTCTCATACCTTTCGACATGGGCGTGAGTCTGAAATACTAATTTCAACTTTTGGAACATCTCATATGCTCCGTGGCGTTTCAAAAACGTCTTTGAAGCCCCGATTCTAAGCCATAAAGCATGGTGCACTAAACTATCAAGTAGTTATCATATCGAGCTTGCCAAACATTCATAACGTCTGCATCTACTCCTACAGTCGGTCTGTCACCTAGCGGTGCATCAAGGACATAATTCTTCTGTGCAGCAATGAGGATAATCCTCAGATCACGGATCCAATCCGCATCATTGCTACTAACATCTTTCAACTTAGTTTTCTCTAGGAACATATTAAAAATAAACAAGGGAGCTAAACGCAAGCTATCGATCTACAATATAGATATGCTAATACTACCAGGACTAAGTTCATGATAAATTTAAGTTCAATTAATCATATTACTTAAGAACTCCCACTTAGATAGACATCCCTCTAATCATCTAAGTGATCACGTGATCCATATCAACTAAACCATGTCCGATCATCACGTGATATGGATTAGTTTTCAATGGTGAACATCACTATGTTGATCATATCTTCTATATGATTCACGCTCGACCTTTCAGTCTCCAGTGTTCCCAGGCCATATCTGCATATGCTAGGCTCCTCAAGTTTAACCCGAGTATTCTGCGTGTGCAAAACTGGCTTGCACCCGTTGTATGTGAGCGTAGAGCTTGTCACACCCGATCATCACGTGGTGTCTCGGCACAACGAACTTTTGCAATGGTGCATACTCAGGGAGAACACTTGTACCTTGAAATTTAGTGAGAGATCATCTTATAATGCTACTGCCGAACTAAGCAAAATAAGATGCATAAAGGATAAACATCACATGCGATCAATATAAGTGATATGATACGGCCATCATCATCTTGTGCCTTTGATCTCCATCTCCAAAGCACCGTCATGATCACCATCGTCACCGGGGCGACACCTTGATCTCCATCGTAGCATCGTTGTCGGCTCGCCAACTATTGCTTCTACGACTATCGCTACCGCTTAGTGATAAAGTAAAGCAATTACATGGCGATTGCATTTCATACAATGAAGCGACAACCATATGGATCCTGCCAGTTGCCGATAACTTAGTTACAAAACATGATCATCTCATACAATAAAATTTAGCATCATGTCTTGACCATATCACATCATAACATGCCCCTGCAAAAACAAGTTAGACATCCTCTACTTTGTTGTTGCAAGTTTTACGTGGCTTCTACGGGATGAGCAAGAACCGTTCTTACCTACGCATCAAAACCACAATGATTTTTCGTCAAGTATGTGTTGTTTTAACCTTCAACAAGGACCGGGCGTAGCCACATGATGTCTACTACGCAACCTTCTCCTTGTAGACGTTGTTGGGCCTCCAAGTGCAGAGGTTTGTAGGACAGTAGCAACTTTCCCTCAAGTGGATGACCTAAGGTTTATCAATCCATGGGAGGCGTAGGATGAAGATGGTCTCTCTCAAACAACCCTGCAACCAAATAACAAAGAGTCTCTTGTGTCCCCAACACACCCAATACAATGGTAAATTGTATAGGTGCACTAGTTCGGCGAAGAGATGGTGATACAAGTGCAATATGGATGGTAGATATAGGTTTTTGTAATCTGAAAATATAAAAACAGCAAGGTAACTAATGGTAAAAGTGAGCGTAAACGGTATTGCAATGCTAGGAAACAAGGCCTAGGGTTCATACTTTCACTAGTGCAAGTTCTCTCAACAATAATAACATAATTGGATCATATAACTATCCCTCAACATGCAACAAAGAGTCACTCCAAAGTCACTAATAGCGGAGAACAAACGAAGAGATTATTGTAGGGTATGAAACCACCTCAAAGTTATTCTTTCGGATCGATCTATTCAAGAGTCCGTAGTAAAATAACACGAAACTATTCTTTCCGTTCGATCTATATTAGAGTTCGTACTAGAATAACACCTTAAGACACAAATCAACCAAAACCCTAATGTCACCTAGATACTCCAATGTCACCTCAAGTATCCGTGGGTATGATTATACGATATGCATCAAACATTCTCAAATTCATCTATTCAACCAACACATAGAACTTCAAAGAGTGCCCCAAAGTTTCTGCCGGAGACTCAAGACGAAAACGTGTGCCAACCCCTATGCATAAGTTCATGAGCGGAACCCGCAAGTTGATCACCAAAACATACATCAAGTGAATCATGTGATATCCCATTGTCACCACAGATAAGCACATGCAAGACATACATCAAGTGTTCTCAAATCCTTAAAGACTCAATCCAATAAGATAACTTCAAAGGGAAAACTCAATCCAGTACAAGAGAGTAGAGGGGGAGAAACATCATAAGATCCAACTATAATAGCAAAGCGCGCGATACATCAAGATCGTATCACCTCAAGAACATGAGGGAGAGAGAGAGAGATAAAAAACATAGCTACTGGTACATACCCTCAGCCCCGAGGGTGAACTACTCCCTCCTCGTCACAGAGAGAGCCGGGATGATGAAGATGGCCACCGGTGAGGGTTCCCCCCTCCGGCAGGGTGCCGGAACAGGGTCCCGATTGGTTTTTGGTGGCTACAGAGGCTTGCGGTGGCGAAACTCCCGATCTATTCTGTTCCCCGATGGTTTTAGGCTATATTGGTATATATATAGGAGGAAGAAATACGTCAGGGGAGCCACGAGGGGCCCACGAGGGTGGAGGGTGCGCCCCCTACCTCGTGCCTTCCTCGTTGCTTCCCTTACGTATACTCCAAGTCTTCTGGATTGCTTCCGTTCCAAAAATAACTTTCTCGAAGGTTTCATTCCGTGGACTCCGTTTGATATTCCTTTTCTGCGAAACACTGAAACAAGGGGGAAAATAGGAACTGGCACTGGGCTCTCGGTTAATAGGTTAGTCCCAAAAATAATATAAATGTGTTTAACAAAGCCCATTAATCATCCAAAATAGAATATAATATAGCATGGAACAATCAAAAATTATAGATACGTTGGAGACGTATCAGCATCCTCAAGCTTAATTCCTGCTCGTCCTCGAGTAGGTAAATGATAAAAACAAAAAAAATTATGTGGAATGCTACCTAACATATTTATCAATGTAATCTTCTTTATTGTGGCATGAATGTTTAGATCCATAAGATTCAAGATAAAAGTTTAATATTGACATGAAAACAATAATACTTCAAGCATACTAACAAAGCAATCATGTCTTCTCAAAATAACATGGCCAAAGCAAGCTATCCCTACAAAATCATATAGTCTGGCTATGCTCTGTCTTCATCACACAAAATAATTAAATCATGCACAACCCCGATGACAAGCCAAGCAATTGTTTCATACTTTTGATGTTCTCAAACTTTTTCCATCTTCACGCAATACATGAGCGTGAGCCATGGACATAGCACTATAGGTGGAATAGAATGGTGGTTGTGGAGAAGACAAAAAGGAGAAGATAGTCTCACATTAACTAGGCGTATCAACGGGCTATGGAGATGCCATCAATAGATATCAATGTGAGTGAGTAGGGATTGCCATGCAACGGATGCACTAGAGCTATAAGTATATGAAAGCTCAAAAAGAAACTAAGTGGGTGTGCATCCAACTCGCTTGCTCACGAAGACCTAGGGCATTTTGAGGAAGCCCGTCATTGGAATATACAAGCCAAGTTCTATAATGAAAGATTCCCACTAGTATATAAAAGTGACAACATAAGAGACTCTCTATCATGAAGATCATGGTGCTACTTTGAAGCACAAGTGTGGTAAAAAGGATAGTAGCATTGTCCCTTCTCTCTTTTTCTCTCATTTTTTTCCTTTTTTTAGGCCTTCTCTTTTTTATGGCCTCTTTTTTTTAGTCTAGAGCCTCATCTCGACTTATGGGGGAATCATAGTCTCCATCATCCTTTCCTCACTTGGGACAATGCTCTAATAATGATGATCATCACACTTTTATTTACTTACAACTCAAGAATTACAACTCGATACTTAAACAAATATGACTCTATATGAATGCCTCCGGCGGTGTACCGGGATGTGCAATGACTCATGAGTGACATGTATGAAAGAATTATGAAAGGTGGCTTTGCCACAAATACGATGTCAACTACATGATCATGCAAAGCAATATGACAATGATGGAGCGTGTCATAATAAACGGAACGGTGGAAAGATGCATGTCAATATATCTCGGAATGGCTATGGAAATGCCATAATAGGTAGGTATGGTGGCTGTTTTGAGGAAGGATATGGTGGGTATATGATACCGGTGAAAGGTGCGCGGTATTAGAGAGGCTAGCAATGGTGGAAGGGTGAGAGTGCGTATAATCCATGGACTCAACATTAGTCATAAAGAACTCACATACTTATTGCAAAAATCTATTAGTTATCGAAACGAAGTACTACGCGCATGCTCCTAGGGGGATATATTGGTAGGAAAAGACCATCGCTCGTCCCCGACCGCCACTCATGAGGAAGACAATCAATAAATAAATCATGCTCCGACTTCACCACATAACGGTTCACCATACGTGCATGCTACGGGAATCACAAACTTTAACACAAGTATCTCTCAAATTCACAACTACTCAACTAGCATGACTCTAATATCACCATCTTCATATCTCAAAACAATCATAAAGAATCAAACTTCTCTTAGTATTCAATGCACTTATTATGAAAGTTTTTATTATATCCCTCTTGGATGCCCGTCATATTAGGACTAAATTCATAAGCAAAGCAAATTACCATGCTGTTCTGAAGACTCTCAATAATAATATAAGTGAAGCATGAGAGTTCATATATTTCTTCAAAATAAAACCACCGCCATGCTCTAAAAAATATAAGTGAAGCACTAGAGCAAACGACAAACTACTCCGAAAGATATAAGTCAAGATCAATGAGTAGTTAAATAATTATTTAGCTATGTGGAGACTCTCCCATTTAATAATTTCAGATCTTAGTATTTTATTCAAACAGCAAGCAAAGCTAAAGAAAATAAAACAACACTCCAAGCAAAACACATATCATGTGGTGAATAAAAATATAGCTCCAAGTAAAGTTACCGATGACTGAAGACGAAAGAGGGGATGCCATCCGGGGCATCCCCAAGCTTAGACGCTTGGTTATCCTTGAATATTACCTTGGGGTGCCTTGGGCATCCCCAAGCTTAGGCTCTTGCCACTCCTTATAACATAGTCCATCGAATCTTTACCCAAAACTTGAAAACTTCACAACACAAAACTTAACAGAAAACTCGTAAGCTCCATTAGTATAAGAAAATTAATCACCACTTAGGTACTGTTGTGGACTAATTCTAAATTCATATTGGTGTAATATCTACTGTATTCCAACTTATCTATGGTTCATACCCTCCGATACTACTTATAGATTCATCAAAATAAGCAAACAACACATGGAAAACAGAATCTGTCAAAAACAGAACTGTCTGTAGTAATTTGTATCAAACGTATACTTCTGGAACTCCAAAAATTATAAAATAAATTGTTGGACCTGAGGAATGTGTGTAGTAATCATCTGCAAAAACATTAAACTAAATAGCACTCTCCAGTAAAAAAATTTAGCTAATCTCGTGAGCGCTAAAGTTTCTGTTTTTTACAGCATGATCATAAAGACTTCACCCAAGTCTTCTCAAAGGTTCTACTTGGCACAAACACTAATTAAAACATAAAACCACATCTAAACATAAGCTAGATGGATTATTTATTACTAAACAGAACCAAAAAGCAAGAAACTAAAATAAAATTGGGTTGCCTCCCAACAAGCGCTAACGTTTAACGCCCCTAGCTAGGCATGACGATTTCAATGATGCTCACATAAAAGATAAGAATTGAAACATAAAGAGAGCATCATGAAGAACATGACTAGCACATTTAAGTCAAACCCACTTCCTATGCATAGGTATTTTGTGAGCAAACAACTTATGGGAACAATAATCAACTACCATAGGAAGGCAAAACAAGCATAACTTCAAAACTTTAAGCACATAGAGAGGAAACTTGGTATTATTGCAATTCCTACAAGCGTATATTCCTCCCCCATAATAATTTTCAGTAGCATCATGAATTAATTCAACAATATAACCAGCACCTAAAGCATTCTTCTCATGATCTACAAGCATAGAAAATTAACTACTCTCCACACAAGCAAAATTCTTCTCATTCGGAATAGTGGGAGTATCATAAGAGACTTGAATACTATAAATTGTTTCCACATTAAAAGAGTAATGTTCAGAAAAAGGGTAATCATAATCATGACAAGTTTTATAAATATAATCATCACTACCTTTTATAGCATAAGTTTCATCACAATAATCATCATAAGTAGCAACTTTGTTCTCATCATAATCGATTGAAACCTCTTCCAAGATAGTGGACTCATCACTAAATAAAGTCATGACCTCTCCAAATCCACTTTCATAAATATTATAAGATTCAACATCCTCCAAAATAGTGGGATCATTACTTCCTAAAGTTGACACTCTTCCAAACCCACTTTCATCAATATGATCATCATAAGTAGGAGGCATGCTATCATAACAAATTTGCATATCAAAACTTGAGAGGCTAATAATATCATCTTCACTAAACGTAGCATACCCAAGCTTGGACTTTTCATATCATAAGCATAATCATTCTCATCATTAATAGTATGGATATATAGCACCAATAGTATAGCAATTATCATCATCACAATGAGTAGTAGGAGCAACATCATTTGGGAGGGATACCTTTTTACCTTTGCTTCTCCGTTTTTTCTTTTTCTTCTTCACATCATGTGCGGGTTTATCCCTCTTTTTTGAGCTCCTTATTGATGAGATTGGTTGAATAGAAAGCTCCTCCTCGTTACCTGATTCATCATAAGAAATAATAGGAGGATATTGGGAAGTCTCTTCCCTTTCATTAGTATTCTCTTCATCTTCTATTTGTTTTCATTTCTTTATGTAATTGGCAATATAAAGATTTTCAATGCAATTCACCGCACAATACATATAAATTTCTTCTAGATCAATATCGAGGAATTTCTCGAGGTTATATTCTGGAATAATCTTAGTTTGACATTTCATTTCTTCATAACCCAAAAGCAAACTAAGTTCACTATAATGTGCAAGGGAAATCAAGTCATCACAATTTTTGGACACGATTCGATCATGAAACAATTTGCATTTGATATTTAAGTGAGCATGTTCATTGCAAAGTTCACAAGTATGGCTAAGAAATTTTAAATTTTCAGCACTAACATTTAGCCTTTCTTTCAACCATTTAGTTTCGAAATGCTTATGCCTCTTGCAATATCTATCTTCCCTATTTGGTGTGTACTTGCAAACCCAATGCACTCCACAAAAATTGACATGTTTATAGGAGACATTTTCATCATAACTAGTCCAATCATCATTAGTACTATGGATATTCAAGGAGTTCATACTAACAACATTGCAATCATGCTCATCATTCAAAGATTTAGTGCCAAACATTTTAATGCATTCTTCTTCTAACACTTTGGCACAATTTTCCTTCCCATCATACTCACGAAAGATGTTAAAAAGATGAAGCGTATGAGACAAACTCAATTCCATTTTTTTGTAGTTTTCTTTTATAAACTAAACTAGTGATAAAACAAGAAACTAAAAGATTCAATTGCAAGATCTAAAGATATACCTTCAAGCACTCACCTCCCAGGCAACGGCGCCAGAAAAGAGCTTGATGTCTACTACGCAACCTTCTCCTTGTAGACGTTGTTGGGCCTCCAAGTGCAAAGGTTTGTAGGACAGTAGCAAATTTCCCTCAAGTGGATGACCTAAGGTTTATCAATCCATGGGAGGCGTAAGATGAATATGGTCTCTCTTAAACAACACTGCAACCAAATAACAAAGAGTCTCTTGTATCCCCAACACATCCAATACAATGGTAATTTGTATAGGTGCACTAGTTCGGCAAAGAGGTGGTGATACAAGTGCAATATGGACGGTAGATATAGGTTTTTGTAATCTGAGAATATAAAAACAGCAAGGTAGCAAGCGATAAAAGTGAGCGTAAACGGTATTGCAATGCTAGGAAACAAGGCCTAGGGTTCATACTTTCACTAGTGCAAGTTCTCTCAACAATAATAACTTAATTGGATCATATAACTATCCTCAACATGCAACAAAGAGTCACTCCAAAGTCACTAATAGCGGAGAACAAACGAAGAGATTGTAGGGTACGAAACCACCTCAAAGTTATTCTTTCGGATCGATCTATTCAAGAGTCCGTAGTAAAAATAACACGGAGCTATTCTTTCCATTCGATCTATCATAGAGTTCATACTAGAATAACACCTTAAGACACAAATCAACCAAAACCCTAATGTCACCTAGATACTCCAATGTCACCTCAAGTATCCGTCGGTATGATTATACGATATGCATTAAATATTCTCAGATTCATCTATTCAACCAACACATAGAACTTCAAAGAGTGCCCCAAAGTTTCTACCGGAGAGTCAAGACGAAAACGTGTGCCAACCCCTATGCATAAGTTCACGAGCGGAACCCGCAAGTTGATCACCAAAACATACATCAAGTGGATCACGTGATATCCCATTGTCACCACAGATAAGCACATGCAAGACATACATCAAGTGTTCTCAAATCCTTAATGACTCAATCCGATAAGATAACTTCAAAGGGAAAACTCAATCCAGTACAAGAGAGTAGAGGGGGAGAAACATCATAAGATCCAACTACAATAGCAAAGCTCGTGATACATCAAGATCATATCACCTCAAGAACACGAGAGAGAGAGAGAGATCAAACACATAGCTACTAGTACATACCCTCAGCCCCGAGGGTGAACTACTCCCTCCTTGTCATGGAGAGCGCCGGGATGATGAAGATGGCCACCGGTGAGGGTTCCCCCCTCCGGCAGGGTGCCGGAACAGGGTCCCGATTGGTTTTTGGTGGCTACAGAGGCTCGCGGCGGCGGGACTCCCGATCTATTCTGTTCCCCGATGATTTTAGGGTATATCGGTATATATAGGAGGAAGAAATACGTCAGGGGAGCCACGAGGGGCCCACGAGGGTGGAGGGCATGCCCAGGGGTGTGGGCGCGCCCCCTGCCTCGTGCCTTCCTCGTTGCTTCCCTTACATATACTCCAAGTCTTCTGGATTTCTTCCATTCCAAAAATAACTTTCCCGAAGGTTTCATTCTGTTTGGACTCCGTTTGATATTCCTTTTCTGCTAAACACTGAAACAAGGAAAAAAACAGGAACTGGCACTAGGCTCTGGGTTAATAGTTTAGTCCCAAAAATAATATAAAAGAGTTTAACAAAGCCCATTAATCATCCAAAACAGAATATAACATAACATGGAACAATAGAAAAATTATAGATATGTTGGAGACGTATCACCACACTCGATTCAACTTAAGTTGGAGAAACTGACACCCGCCAGCCACCTGTGTGCGAAGCACGTTGGTAGAACCAGTCTCGCATAAGCGTATGCGTAATGTCGGTCCGGGCCGCTTCATCCAACAATACCGTCGAATCAAAGTATGACATGCTGGTAAGCAGTATGACTGTTACCGCCCACAACTCACTTGTGTTCTACTCGTGCGTATAACATCTACGCATAAACCTGGCTCTGATACCACTATTGGGGAACATAGTAATTTCAAAAAAAATCCTACGCACACGCAAGATCATGGTGATGCATAGCAACGAGAGGGGAGAGTGTTGTCTACGTACCCTCGTAGACCGTAAGCGGAAGCGTTATGACAACGCGGTTGATGTAGTCGTACGTCTTCACGATCGACCGATCCTAGTATCGAACGTACGACACCTCCGTGATCTGCACATGTTCAGCTCAGTGACGTCCCACGAACTCATGATCCAGTAGAACTTCGAGGGACAGCTTTGTCAGCATGATGGCATGATGACGGTGATGATGAAGTTACCGGCGCAGGGCTTCGCCTAAGCACTACGACAATATGACCGAGGTGGATTAGGGTGGACGACTAAGAGATCAATGATCAACTTGTGTGTCTATGGGGTGCCCCCTCCCCCGTATATAAAGGAGTGGAGGAGGGGGAGGGCCGGCCCTCTACTATGGCGCGCCCTGGGGAGTCCTACTCCCACCGAGAGTAGGATTCCCCCTTTCCAAGTAGTAGGAGTAGGAGAGAAGGAAGGGGAAGAGAGAAGAGAAGGAAGGAGGGGGCGCCGCCCCTCCCCCTAGTCCAATTCAGACTAGGCCTTGGGGGGCACGCGGCCTGCCCTAGGCAGCCCCTCTCTCTCTCCCCCCTAAAGCCCAATAAGGCCCATATACTCCCCGTCGAATTCCCGTAACTCCCCGGTAATCCGATAAATACTCGAACCACTCAGAACCTTTCCAATGTCCGAATAGAGCCTTACAATATATCGATCTTTACGTCTCGAACATTACGAGACTCCTCGTCATGTCTCTGATCTCATCCGGGACTCTGAACAACCTTCGGTACATCAAAACACATAAACTCATAATACCGATCATCACCAAACGTTAAGCGTGCGGACCCTATGGGTTCGAGAACTATGTAGACATGACCGAGACTCATCTCCGGTCAATAACCAACAGCGGAACCGGGATGCTCATATTGGCACCTACATATTCTACGAAGATCTTTATCGCTCAAACCGCATAACAACATACGTTGTTCCCTATGTCATCGGTATGTTACTTGCCCGAGATTCGATTGTCGATATCTCAATATCTAGTTCAATCTCGTTACTGGCAAGTCTCTTTAACCGTTCCATAATGCATCATCCCGCAACTAACTCATTAGTTACATTGCTTGCAAGGCTTATAGTGATGTGCATTACCGAGAGGGCCCAGAGATACCTCTCCGACAATCGGAGTGACAAATCCTAATCTTGATCTATGCCAACTCAACAAGTACCATCGGAGACACCTGTAGAGCACATTTTAATCACCCAGTTACGTTGTGACGTTTGGTAGCTGATAGTCTCCAACGTATCTATAATTTTTGATTGCTCCATGCTATTGTATATTCTGTTTTGGATGTTTAATGGGCTTTATTATACACTTCTATATTATTTTTGGGACTAACCTATTAACCCAAGGCCCGGTGCAAATTGCTACTTTTTTCCTATTTCAGTGTTTCGCAGAAAAGAATATCAAACGGAGTCCAAAAGGAATGAAACCTTTGGGAGAGTTATTTTTGGAACAAACGTGACCAAAGGACTTGGAGTGGACGTCAAGAAATCAACAAGGAGGCCAAGAGGCAGGGAGGCGCGCCTGCCCCCCGGGCACGCCTGCACCCTCGTGGGCCCCTCGTGGCTCCACCGACCTACTTCTTCGTCCTATATATACCTACATACCCCGAAACCATCCAGGAGCACAACGAAACCCTATTTCCACCGCCTCAACCTTCTGTACCCCTGAGATCTGATACATCTCCGTCGTATCTACTTTTCCAAACACTTTTGCCCTTGTTTTGGACTCTAACTTGTATGATTTGAATGGAACTAACCCGGACTGACGCTGTTTTCAGCAAAATTGCCATTGTGTTGTTTTATGTGCAGAAAACAAAAGTTCTCGGAATGACCTGAAACTCCACGGAATATCTTAGAATAAATAATAAAAAAATCCTCGCCAAAGATGAAGACCAAGGGGCCCACACCCTGTCCACGAGGGTGGGGGGCGCGCCCCTCCCCCCTGGGTGCGCCCCCTACCTTGTGGGCCCCCTGGTGGCCCTCTGACGCCAACTCCAACTCCATATATTGGCTTTCGAGGAGAAAAAAATCAAAGAGAAAGTTTCATCGCGTTTCACGACATGGAGCCGCCGCCAAGCCCTAATCTCTCTCGGGAGGGCTGATCTGGAGTCCGTTCGGGCCTCCGGAGAGGGGGATTCGTCACCGTCGTCATCATCAACCATCCTCCATCACCAATTTCATGATGCTCACCGCCGTGCGTGAGTAATTGCATCATAGGCTTGCTGGACGGTGATGGGTTGGATGAGATTTATCATGTAATCGAGTTAGTTTTGTTAGGGTTTGATCCCTAGTATCCACTATGTTCTGAGATTGATGTTGCTATGACTTTGCTATGCTTAATGCTTGTCACTAGGGCCCGAGTGCCATGATTTCAGATCTGAACCTATTATGTTTTCATGAATATATGTGAGTTCTAGATCCTATCTTGCAAGTCTATAGTCACCTACTATGTGTTATGATCCGGCAACCCCGAAGTGACAATAATTGGGACCACTCCCGGTGATGACCATAGTTTGAGGAGTTCATGTATTCACTATGTGTTAATGCTTTGTTCCGGTTCTCTATTAAAAGGAGGCCTTAATATCCCTTAGTTTCCAATAGGACCCCGCTGCCACGGGAGGGTAGGACAAAAGATGGCAGGCAAAGAAATCTATGAAAGAAAAAGGTATTAAAGCTGAAGATGTTAAGAATTTACCTCCTATTGAAGAAATACATGGTCTTAATTTACCGCCTGTTGAAGAAGTATATGATCTCAATTACTTATTTACTGAAGAACCTCTCGATATCCCGACACAGGTAGTAAAGGTAAATTCTCTCTATAGATATGATAAAGTTGAAGTCCCTCCTACTAAAATTGCTAGTCAGTGCTTGGATGACTTTGATGACTTTATGTTTAAGCAATATGACTTTAATGCTTATTTTGGTAGACAATTAAAGCAGAATACCTTTATGATTAAATGCTTGAGTGATTATATGGATAATATTAGAGGTGAACTTAAACTTGTTAGCAAACATGCTTCTATGGTTACCACTCAAGTAGAACAAGTACTTAAAGCTTAGAAAGAAATGCTTGATGAAATGAATAGTAAGTGAGGGAGTCCCGAATTAGGGGGTGTCTGGATAGCCGGACTATACCTTCAGCCGGACTCCAGGACTATGAAGATACAAGATTGAAGACTTCGTCCCGTGTCCGGATGGGACTTTCCTTGGCGTGGAAGGCAAGCTTGGCGATGCGGATATTCAAGATCTCCTACCATTGTAACCGACTCTATGTAACCCTAACCCTATCCGGTGTCTATATAAACCGGAGGGTTCTAGTCCATAGGACAACTCCATCATACAACAATCGTACCATAGGATAGCTTCTAGGGTTTGGCCTCCTTGATCTCGTGGTAGATCTACTCTTGTACTACCCATATCATCAATATTAATCAAGCAAGAGTACGGTTTTACCTCCATCGAGAGGGCCTGAACCTGGGTAAAAACATCGTGTCCCTTGTCTCCTGTTACCATCCGGCCTAGACGCACAGTTCGGGACCCCCTACCCAAGATCTGCCGGTTTTGACACCGACATTGGTGCTTTCGTTGAGAGTTCCCCTGTGTCGTCACTTTTGGGCTCGATGGCTCCCTCGATCATCTATAACGATGAAGTCCAGGGTGAGACCTTTCTCCCCGGACAGATCTTCGTCTTCGGCGGCTTCGCACTGCGGGCCAATTCGCTTGGCCTCCTGGAGCAGATCGAAAGCTACGCCCCTGGCCATCAGGTCAGGTTTGGAAGCTTAAACTACACGGCTGACATCCACGGGGACTTGATCTTCGACGGATTCAAGCCACGGCCAAGCGCGTTGCACTGTCTCGAGGGGCATGATCTAGCTCTGCCTCCGAACAGCGTCCTCGAGGCCGCACTCGCACCGGTTCCGACCCTTAATTCAGAGCCCGCTGCGCCAATCGAGGATGAGCGGTTGGACGCCACCTCGGGGGCTGCGATCCCAAAGGCAATCGAGCTGAATGCCAGCCCCGCACTCTACAAGACTCGCGACTCCGAAGGGCCGGACTCCTTTCCGGACTCTGAGCCCTCCGCGCCCCTGCCAATCGAATCCGATTGGGCGCCGATCATGGAGTTCACCGCTGAGGACATCTTTCAGCACTCGCCCTTTGGCGATATCCTGCAGTCACTAAAGTCTCTCTCTTTGTCAGGAGAGCCCTGGCCGAGCTACGGTCAGCAAGGATGGGATACGAACGATGAAATTCAAAGCCCACCCACCACCCACTTTGTAGCCACTGTCGACGATTTAACCGACATGCTTGACTTCGACTCCGAGGACATCGACGGTATGGACGACGATGCAGGAGACGAATAGGAACCAGCACCTGTAAGGCACTGGAAAGCCACCTTGTCATATGACATATACATGGTGGATACTCCAAAAGATGGAGATGGCGATGGAACAGCGGGGGATGACACCTCCAAGAAACAGCCAAAGCGTCGGCATCAGCGGCGCCGCTCTAAATCCCGCCAAAGCAAAAACGGTGATTCCGGCACGGGAGATAATACTACCCCGGATAGCGCCGAAGAACACCCCCCCCTAGCAAGATTCGACACAGGAAGATGGAGAAGCCAGCCCTCATGAGAGAGCGGCAGACTGAGAGGTTGAGGATGATAACTATATGCCTCCCTCCGAAGATGAGGCAAGCCTCGACGACGACGAATTCGTCGTACCATCAGACCCTGCCGAACAAGAGCATTTCAAACGCAGGCTTCTAGCCACGGCAAATAGCCTCAAGAAAAAGCAGCAATAGCTTAGAGCTGATCAAGACTTGCTAGCTGACAGATGGACTGAAGTCCTTGCGGCCGAAGAGTATGAACTCGAGCGCCCCTCCAAGAGTTACCCAAAGCGCAGGCCGCTACCCCGATCAGAGGAGGAAGCACCTACATCACTAGTGCATGACATGGCCGACCGGCCACCTCGCGGCTGCGACAGAGAGGCCTGTCGGCCCTCCAACCAAGCCATGCCCCGGCGCCGTTCAACTAAGGCACGGGAAAATGCGCCAGACTTGTGAGATATACTGGAGGACAAGGCAAGGCAAACAAGATCGATCTACGGATCGCGCAGGCGCCCCACGGCACGTGACGGTAATCTTCAGTCCGGATACAACAAATCCGGCCGGGCCGAACACAACAGACATAGCTCTTCCGAGCTGCGTCAGGATATAGCCCAGTATAGAGGTGCCGCACACCCACTATGCTTCACAGATGAAGTAATGGATCATAAAATCCCAAAGGGTTTCAAACCCGTAAACATCGAATCATATGATGGGACAACAGATCCTGTGGTATGGATTGAGTATTATCTCCTTCATATCCACATGGCCCGCGGCGATGATCTACACGCCATTAAATACCTCTCGCTCAAGCTTAAGGGACCGGCCCGGCATTGGCTCAACCGCTTGCCAGCAGACTCAATCGGTTCTTGGGAGGACCTGGAAGCCGCATTCCTCGATAACTTCCAGGGCACTTACGTGCGACCACCGGATGCCGATGACCTAAGCCACATAATTCAGTAGCCAGAGGAATCGGCCAGGCAATTCTGGACATGGTTCCTAACAAAGAAAAACCAGATAGTCAACTGTCCGGACGCAGAGGCCCTAGCAGCCTTCAAGCATAACATCCGCGACGAGTGGCTTGCCCGGCACCTGGGACAGGAAAAGCCGAAAACCATGGCAGCCCTCACGACACTTATGACCCGCTTTTGCGTGGGAGAAGATAGCTGGCTAGCTCGCAGTAACAACTTAGCAGAGAACCCTGGTAATTCGGATACCAAGGACAAAAGTGGCAGGACACGTCGTAACAAGCAAAAGTGTCGCGTTAGCAGTGACAGCAACGAAGACACGGCAGTTAATGCCGGATTCAGAGGCTATAAATCTGGTCAGTGGAAAAAGCCATTCAAAAAGAATACTCAGGGCCCGTCCAGTTTGGACCGAATACTCAACCGCTTGTGCCAGATACATGGCACCCCCGAAAAGCCAGCCAATCACACCAACAGGGATTGTTGGGTGTTCAAGCAGGCAGGCAAGTTAAGAGCCAAAAATAAAGACAAGGGGCTGCATAGCGATGATGAGGAGGAGCCCAAGCCACCGAACAACAATGGACAAAAGGGTTTTCCCCCACAAGTGCGGACGGTGAACATGATATAACGCAACCCACATTCCCAAAAGGGAGCGGAAGCGTGCGCTACGGGACGTATACGCGATGGAGCCAGTCGCCCCAAAGTTCAACCCAAGGTCCTCCTGCCCGATCACTTTTGATCGAAGGGACCACCCCACTAGCATCCGTCACGGCAGCTTCTCCGCATTGGTTCTCGACCCAATTATCGACGGATTTCATCTCACAAGAGTCCTCATGGACGGCGGAAGTAGCATGAACCTGCTTTACCAGGATACAGTGCGGAAAATGGGCATAGATCCTCGAGGATTAAGCCCACAAAAACGACCTTTAAAGGTGTTATACCAGGTGTAGAGGCCAACTGTACAGGCTCAGTAACACTTGAAGTGGTCTTCGGATCTCAGGACAATTTCCGAAGCGAAGAGTTAATCTTCGATATAGTCCCGTTTTGCAGTGGCTATCACACCCTGCTCGGGCGAACCGCATTTGCAAAGTTCAACACGGTGCCACACTACGCATATCTCAAGCTCAAGATGCCAGGCCCTCGAGGAGTAATTACGGTCAACGGAAACACCGAACGCTCCCTCCGTACGGAGGAGCACACGGCGGCTCTCGCAGCGGAAGTACAAAGCAGCCTTCTTAGGCAATTCTCCAGTCCGGCCGCTAAAAAGCCGGACACTGCCAAGCGCGCCCGGAGTAACCTACAACAAGACCGCCTGGCATGTTCTGAACAGGCGTAGCAATGCGGCCCCAACCCTCTCCCTCGCGACATAGCAAAACCAGTGCTTCACGTACATAACTACGCTCTTGAAATACCATGGGCGCAGGGGAAGGGGCACCATCACGGCACGCCCAAAACACGGCCTAAACCGTACTAGGGGCTGCCGAATTCTTTTAGTTTTTTCTTACTTTCAGGACTCCACACTTCAGACGACCTGTTCGGCAATTCAACTGCCGCACAAACGATGCAAGATCCAGGAAGGCAGACAAGCCATGCCGCATTATGGAACTCCCAGGTGGTCTCTACTACGAGCAGTATACCTGTTTTGAATACAATTCCGCGGCCTGCCCCTGGCCAGGACATGTTAAATAGTCCAATATCTTTTGCTTATAATACCACTTGTATCATTCTTCTCTGATAGCAGCCTTTATATAAATAATGCATAGCTTTTGTCTATTTTCTGCATTACTTTCTTTTATATATGTTCATTAATGACATGTTGCACCCGTACACTGTGATACGGCAAATACGCCAGGGGCTTCAGTACCCTTCAATATGGTGTGAGAAGTCCGCACACTTTCACAAGTGCGGCACCCCGAACTTATAGCACTATATGCATCGGCTCCGAATCATGATTTGGGTCAATAGTTGGGTTTGCCCGGCTCCTATGTTTTGGTGCCTTACGTTCCGCTATATCGGCTAAGGTAGCACTAGGAGAACCACTGCGATTGTGCCCCGGTTGAGCTGGGTTAAGCACCTCAGTGGAGAAAGCTAAAACTGACTGTCATGATGAGGCGAGAGACCGGTCGCTGTTCGAGAGGTTTTTCGAGTCCCTAAAGACTTATGCCGCTTCGAGCGAGGAGCCGGATTTGTCCGGCCAAGGCGTGGATAGCGCCCCAAACTCGATCTTCCGAACTAGGGGCTTCGCCGAAATTTAAAATTATAAAGTTCTATGGCTAAGTGAGAGTGTTCAAGCATTATAGTCTGATTGCCTGGTTCGTTGTGCTGAGCGGCTCCCTCGAAGGACCCAACTATGGGGAAAAGAGCGCTCAGGTTTATCGCGAACACCCCAGCACTAGTGGCATGGGGGCAGAAGCCGACAGCTGGCCATCTCTCAATTTTTCGATAAACGGCCGCACAGAAAATAATATTTTAAATTCAACAAGCATTGCTTAGCGCCTATGAACAAGTTTTCAGCGCACAGGATAAACACGAGCGAGTTCATTCAAAAATTAAATCCTTGGTACATTCATCCGCCACAAGGCGGGCACCCGCAAGAACATCCTTATAGTAGTTCTCGGGCTTGCGATGCTCCTTCCCCGGCGGTGGCCCGTCCCTCACAAGCTTCTCACCGTCCAGCTTACCCCAGTGCACCTTTGCACGGGCAAGGGCCCTACGGGCACCTTCGATGCAGACGGAGCGCTCGATGAGCTCAAGCCTTGGACAGGCCTTGAACAGCCGCCGCACCAGCCCGAAGTACCTCCCGGGCAGGGCCTCTCCGGGCCACAGCCAAACTATGAAGCCCTTCATGGCCTGTTCAGCCGCCTTGTGGAGCTCGACCAGCTGTTTCAGCTGATCGCTCAAGGGCACAGGGTGTCCGGCCTCAGCATACTGAGACCAGAACACCTTCTCCTTCGAGCTGTCCTCCTCAGATCGGTAGAATGTGGTGGCGTCGGATATGCTACGGGGAAGATCTGCGAATGCCCCTGGAGAGCTCCGGATTCGGGTAAGTAACAAGTAGTTTACTTTTATATTTCTGCTCTGCATAAAGAATGCCTTACCCGCCGCTATCTTTTTCATCTCCTCCAACTCTTGGAGGGCCCTTTGGGCTTCGGCCTTGGCGGACTTGGCAGTCTCAAGGGCCGCCGCGAGCTCGGACGCTTGCGTCTTTGACTCAAGCTCCAAACTCTCATGTGTTTTCATGAGAGTCTGAAGCTCCTGCTACACCTCGCCGACCTGGTCCTCAAGTTTCTCTCGCTCGGTGCGCTCCGCGGCCGCTTTCTTCTCAGCCTCGGACAGCGCCTGCTTGAGGGTCGCCACCTCAGTCGTGGCCCCTACAATAAGTAGCACAATCCTGTTATTTTTGCAATCACGTCTTTTTATAGGCACTTTTTTTGTAAGGTATTTCTTACCTTCTTTCTCCTCGAGCTGCCGCTTGACAAGGCCGAGCTCTTGCTCGGTCCGCTCGAGGCCCGGTTTCAGGGCACCCACCTCCGCAGTCAGTGCGGCGGTGGCTAGCAGCGAAGCCTGCATACGCATATTGACTCCTTTTTGTTAGACTCCTGCGAAAATTAATAGATCCTCTATTCGGCTTTTCTTTCCGGACACCAAACAGAGCATCAGGGGCTACCGTCTATGCGGTAATATTTTTACATATTTTTACTTACCTCGAAGCCTGTTAGAAGGCTAGCACAAGCTTCAGTCAGTCCTCTCTTGGCGGACTGAACCTTCTGGATCATCGTACTCATAATAGTACGGTGCTCCTTGTCAATGGAGGCGCCGTCAAGCACCTCCAGAAGATTGTCCGGCTCCTCCGGTTGGACGGAGGCCACCTGCTCAGAAGGCTTGCTCCTCTTGGGAGGAGTTCGCCTACCGCGGTCCGGAACTGTTGAAGATTCCGGCGCGGTGTCCGGCTCAAAGCCGGACTTGGAGCCCTGGGGGGTCTTATCCCCTTTACTCCTGGAGTCTGGGAGGTCGCCTCGCGGCTCCTCCAGGACCACCTCCTCCTGCCTCGGAGCTTGCCGCGACGCCACTTCGGCGTCATCCGCAGTGCGGGGGGAGTCAGCGGGCGGAACTGAGTTCACGTCCGATGAATCCAGGGAGCCGCCCGATGATTCGTCGAGTTCGGCCCGGGGCGGGCTGCATAATTATGTCCGACATTAGGAAAGTTGTGCAACAAAGGAACGTCATGAGTTACTCTGATATCCGAACTTACGATTTCGCCGGACGCTTGGCCCTATCTGGCCACTCCTCTTCGTCCTCTTCGGCATCGGGGGAGTAGTCCGGCGGAGGGGTCTTCCTCTTCCTAGACCCTTCGGCCTCCCCTGTTGGGCCGGCCTTCCTTTTCTTCCCTCCCCCCGCTGGAGGGGGAGAGGTTTCTTCTTCCTCCTCCTCGTTCTCACGGGAGGAGAGCGTCTCGGACTCATCGGATGATAGTCTGACACCACCATATTACAGGCACTCTTTCGAGTCCCCGTGGCCTTCTTCTTCTTGGCCTTCTTCTCCGGCACCACATAGGGCGCCGGAACCAGCAGCTTCACTAAGAGAGCAGGGTCTGGGTCTTTGGGCAAGGGATCCGGACAGTTAATCGGTCCGGATATCGCCTGCCAAGCCTGTCAAAGGTAAGGGAGTTTAGATCCCGCATAGAGTCAAACTATGAAAAAACTTAACATCCTGTAAAAGGTGAAAATAGCTTACCTCGCTAGTGTGACGCTGCGAGCTGTATCCGCGGCCCTCGGAAGCGGATGCGGGAGCCTCGGCACCTTTGATTAGCACCTTCCAGACGTCTTCATACGTCGTGTCAAAGAGCCTATTAAGGGTTCGGTGCTGCGCCGGGTCGAACTCCCATAGATTAAAATCCCGTTGTTGACACGGGAGGATCCGGCGGACGAGCATGACCTGGACTACATTGACAAGCCTAATTGGCTTGTTTACCAGGGACTGGATGCATGTTTTCAGTCCGGTCACCTCTTCTTCATTACCCCATGACAGGCTCGTCTCTTTCCAGGACATAAGCCGCGTGGGGGGTCCGGATCGAAACTCGGGGGCTACGATCCATTTCGGATCGCGTGGCTCGGTGATGTAAAACCACCCGGCTTGCCACCCCTTTAGGGTCTCCACGAAGAAGCCCTCGAACCACAGGATGTTGGCAATCTTGCCCGCCATGGCGCCTCCGCACTCCACCTGGCTGCCGCGCACCACCTTGGGCTTGCCGTTGAAGGTCTTGAGCCAGAGGCCAAAATGGGGGCGGACGCGGAGGAAAGCCTCGCACACGATGATAAACTCCGAGATGTTGAGGATGAAGTTCGGGGCCAGATCGTGGAAATCCAGGCCGTAGTAGAACATGAGTCCCCGGACGAATGGGTGGAGTGGAAAACCCAGTCCGCGGAGGAAGTGGGGAAGGAATACTACCCTCTCGTGGGGCCTTGGGGTGGGGAGGAGCTGCCCCTTCTCGAGAAGCCGGTGCGCGATGTCTTTGGACAAGTATCCGGCCTTCCTAAGCTTTTTGACGTCGCCCTCCATGACGGAGGAGACCTTCCACTTGCCTCCCGCTCCGGACATCGCTGGAGAAGGTCGAGGTGGGAAGTGCGGGCTTGGGCGCTGGAGCTCGAGTGCACAGGAGATGGATAGGCAAAGGAGGAAGAAGGCGTAGGTAAAAAGGTGGATCCTTATCCCCTTATATGGGCGGATGTGGTTGTGCGTCCCCACCAGCCTAGTAAAACTCGCTTGCCTCCCAAGCGCCGTGATAAATGGCGCGGTTGGGTTACCCATGTCCGTATTGATGAGAATCCCGTAAAAGGGGGACACGATCTCTGCTTTGACAAGACGTGCCAAGGAAACTGCCTCGCAAAACGCGCTGAGGTGGAAAAGTAAAAATGATTCAAGTAAAGGACTTGGCCGTAGTGTGATGACACACAGCGGAATACGTCAGCAGATTTGATTTGTGTTAACATTATTATCTCTATGGTAATATGTGGAAACTTATTTTGAAGATCCGGACACTACTCTTGGTGTTTACAATCTTCTTGAAGAACTTGGAGGAGGAACCCGCCTTGCAATGCCGAAGACAAACTGCGCGCCGGACTCGTCGTCATTGAAGCCTAGTTCAGGGGTACTGAGGGAGTCCTGGATTAGGGGGTGTCCGGATAGCCGGACTATACCTTCAGCCGGACTCCAGGACTATGAAGATACAAGATTGAAGACTTCGTCCCGTGTCCGGATGGGACTTTCCTTAGCATGGAAGGCAAGCTTGGCGATGCGGATATTCAAGATCTCCTACCATTGTAACCGACTCTGTGTAACCCTAACCCTATCCGGTGTCTATATAAACCGGAGGGTTCTAGTCCGTAGGACAACTCCATCATACAACAATCATACCATAGGCTAGCTTCTAGGGTTTAGCCTCCTTGATCTCGTGGTAGATCTACTCTTGTACTACCCATATCATCAATATTAATCAAGCAGGAGTAGGGTTTTACCTCCATTGAGAGGGCCCGAACCTGGGTAAAAACATCGTGTCCCTTGTCTCCTGTTACCATCCGGCCTAGACGCACAGTTCGGGACCCCCTACCCGAGATCCGCCGGTTTTGACACCGACAGTAAGAAAAATGATTATGATGTTAGAGTGGCTACTAGAACTGGTAGAATGACTCAGGAACCTTTGTATCCTGAAGGCCACCCTAAGAGAATCGAGCAAGATTCTCAAAGAAATAATATTGATGCACCTAGTTCTTCTAAAAGGAAGAAAAAGAAAAATGATAGAACTGTGCAAACTTCTAGTGAACCTATTGCTGAACCACATGATAATCCAAATGATATCTCTATGTCTGATGCTGAAACACAATCTGGTAATGAACATGAACCTAGTGAAAATGTTAATGATGATGTTCATGATGATGCTCAACCTAGTAATGATAATGATGTAGAAGTTGAACCTGCTTTTGATCTTGATAACCCACAATCAAAGAATCAACGTTATGATAAAAGAGACTTCGTTGCTAGGAAACATGGTAAAGAAAGAGAACCATGGGTTCAGAAACCCATGACTTTTCCTCCGAAACCATCCAAGAAAAAGGATGATGAGGATTTTGAGCGCTTTGCTGAAATGATTAGACCTATCTTTTTGCGTATGCGATTGACTGATGTGCTCAAAACAAATCCTTACGCTAAGTATATGAAGGATATCATTACTAATAAAAGAAAGATACCGGAGGCTGAAATTTCCACCATGCTTGCTAATTACACTTTTAAGGGTGGAATACCAAAGAAACTTGGAGATCCAGGAGTACCTACTATACCATGCTCCATAAAGAAATTATGTTAAAACTGCTTTATGTGATCTTGGAGCCGGTGTTAGTGGTATGCCTCTCTCTTTATATCGTAGACTTGACTTGAATAAGTTGACACCTACTGAAATATCTTTGCAAATGGCTGATAAATCAACTGCTATACCTGTCGGTATTTGTGAGGATGTACCTGTTGTGGTTGCAAATGTTACTATTTTAACGGACTTTGTTATTCTTGATATTCCCGAGGATGATAGTATGTCTATTATTCTTGGAAGACCTTTCCTTAATACTGCAGGGGCTGTTATTGATTGCAACAAAGGCAATGTCACTTTTCATGTTAATGGTAATCAGCATACGGTGCACTTTCCGAGGAAACAACCTCAAGTTTATAGTGTCAACTCTATTGGAAAAATTCCATCGATTATATTTGGAGGTTTTGAATTTCCTCTTCCTACTGTCAAAAAGAAATATGATATACTTATTGTTGGGGATGTCCATATCCCCGTTGAGGTAACATAGTGTTATTCGAAATTTCTCCGGTTCCATGATTATCGGAATGAGTTTGTTAACAAGACTTGATCAACCTTGTTAGTGGATTCTTTTTGATGAGCATGAGATGGATGAAACTAGAAGCACAACCTTCTATACCCTCTTTATATTTTCTGTTCTTTAGTAGAAATAAAGTAAAATAGTATTTTTTCTGTCTGTTTCCTGACTTATCCGTGCAATATAAAAATATCCCAAAAATAAAAGTCCTCAGAATGCCATGCCAATTTAATATGATTTTTTCGGGAATATTTAAGGATTTTTAGTGCAAAAATTACCGCGGGGGGAGCTGCCACCTGGTCACGAGGGTGGAGGGCACGCCCTACCCCCTGGGCGCGCCCCACTGCCTCGTGGGCCCACGGTGGCCCTCCTCCACTTATTCCTGCACCCATCTTCTTCCTCTGTCTCGCACAAACCCTAAAAACCAACTCAAGCTCGTGTTCCAGCAACTTTTGCTGCGATTTTCGATCTCCTTGCTTAAAGCACCTCTCGCAAAACTGCTTGGGGAGATTGTTCCTTGGTATGTGACTCCTCCATTTGTCCAATTAGTTTTTGTTCTAGTGCTTTATTCATTGCAAATTTGTGCTGCATAGGTGACCATGTTCTTGATCTTGCATGTCAAATATATATGGTTCCAAGTAGTTCTTATGCTTGATATATGCTCTAGGCACTTGTATGAGTAGTTGCTATTAATCTTATTGAAGTTGGTTCACTTTTGTTTGAAGTTACTAAAATTTCAGAATTATTTTCAGATAAAACAATATGCTTAGGAGGATGTTCCAAGGTGGTTCTTCAAGGAAGCAAGGTCCCAGACTTGCAATGCGTGATGGTGACGAGGAACCACCAAGAGACGCTCTCGTGAGGCCCTATGAATGGCCTTCGGAAAATTTTATGAATCAAGTGGGAATTAAAGAAGAGTTTTACACATATGTGCGTAATGCCGGTCTTGAGGACTTTGAAGCTGGTAAATGCCCCCAGTATCGTTATCTCGCAAGTTCATTTGTGGGGAGGTTTGATTATTCATCTTCGCGTAATTCTCCTTCAGTCATGTTTGACCTTTATGACAAGTCTTATACCATGGACTTAGAGGATTTCACTCGTGCATGCAAACTTCCATCTTGGGGTAGTATCAGGGATCCCCCTAAATCTGAATATAGAGATTTTCTTGCTAGAATAACTGTGGGGGAATCTAGAGATATAGCACAGGCCACTATAGGGAGCATTCACTTTCCTGCTATACATTATTTTGCTCTCTTCATTGGTAGATGTATAACTGCTAAGGATGAAGCATGTCACATGTGTGCCCCTAATCTCAGCATTCTCAGAAGTGCTGTGTTAGGGAACCAAGCTTATCATATGGGAGCCATTGTAGCTCGTAGGTTGCATCTTAATAGACGTAATAGAGATTTCTTTGGAGGAATTTATGCAACCCGCTTAGCTAATTTTTCTTGATGTAGACATTCGTGAGGGTGATGTGGAGTTGCCCACTTCTTATTTAGATCTTGATCCTATGTTTTCCCACCAGTTCATTGAGAGGACTGGACCACCTTACCAGTATCGACTAATCTTTGACAGACGGCGTATGGTCCGTGTTGCTCTTCCTGCTCCTACCTTCTTTGATTTTCAGGCGAGAGGAAGATATATTATTACCAGAGAGGAGGCAGATGAGTACGAGAGGGGAGTGGAAGCAGCCCAACGCCGTGCTGCTGCTCAGCAGGCAGTAGCCGCTGCATCGCAGTACGACCCCAGCTTCACCTACGGATATCAGCCAGGTTATCCCTGGCAATAGACCAACTTAGGCCAAAAGCCTAAGCTTGGGGGAGTACGTATTTCCCACCGACATTACATTCATGTTCACACTCATTGCTAGATGTCGGTGCTCATACTCTTTCACTGTAATATCCATGCTAGTTTATTTTCCTTTTTCCCGCTTTCTTCTTGTGTGTTTAATAAACCTTAAGAAAAAAAACAAAAAAAATTAGTGTTAGTCTACTTTCCATGCTTGTAGTAGAATTAAAAAGAAAACCCAAAAATATTTCCCGTCCTTCTTTTGCTTGTTGGGAGCTTTCCCGTGTAAGCAGTTTTTGTTTTTATTTTCCTTTCTTTGGGGGTCGAGAAGACTATATTGAAAATGCTTAGTGGCTCTTATATGCATGATTGTTTATTTAACTTAGAGCCCATATTACTTGTCTTCTCTCTTGAGTTGAATGCTTGCAGATTCCAGCTTAGTCCAATGCACGTACACTCCTATTATTATACACACCGTTCGGTCGTGCAAGTGAAAGGCAATAATGATGATATATGATGGACTCATTGGGATGGGAAAAGCTGGTACGAACTCGACCTCTCTTCTTTTTGTAAATATGATGATTCATCGTTCCTGATTCAGCTATTATGAAGTAAACATATTTGCAATGACATTTAGAGATTATAGTTGCTTGTGCCATGCTTGATTAGCTATGAGTTATAATGGTTAACCTTGCATGCCAACATGCTATTGAGATGATTATGATGTGGTATGATAGGATGGTATCCTCCTTTAAATGAATTGAGTGACTCGACTTGGCACATGTTCACGCATGTAGTTGAATCAAATCAACATAGCCTTCATGATATTTATGTTCATGGTGGATTATATCCTACTCATGCTTATATTCGGTGTGAATTAATTTTAATGCATGTTTACGACTGTTGTCGCTCTCTCAGTTGGTCGCTTCCCAGTCTTTTGCTAGCCTTCACCTGTACTAAGTGGGAATACTGCTTGTGCATCCAAACTCCTTAAACCCCAAAGTTGTTTCATATGAGTCCACTATACCTTCCTATATGCGGTATCTACCTGCCGTTCCAAGTAAATTTGTATGTGCCAAACTCCAAACCTTCAAATGAAATTCTGTTTTGTATGCTCGAGCATCTCATGTGCAACTATGGCTGCCTATATCTTCCATGCTAGGTGGGTTATTCTCAAGAGGAGTGGACTCCGCTCCTCATTCACGATAAAGGGCCGGTAAAGGGATGCCCAATCCCATGATCCAAAAAGATCAAAGCAAATCAAAATAATTAAACAAAACTCCCCTGGGACCCGTTAAATGTTGGAGGCACTCGTTGTTTCGAGCAAGCCATGGATTGATGATTGTGGAGGAGGGGGAGTATAAACCTTTACCATTCTGTTTGGGAACTGCCTATAATGCATGTAGTATGGAAGATACAGCCATCTCATAGTTGTTGCGTTGACAGTGAAAGTATGCTGCTCAAAATATTATTTATCTCTATTTCAAAAATCGAGCTCTGGCACCTCTACAAATCCCTGCTTCCCTCTGCGAAGGGCCTATCTATTTACTTTTATGTTGAGTCATCACCCTTCTTATTAAAAAGCACCCGCTAGAGAGCACACTGTTGTTTGCATTCATTATGTTTGGTTTATATTGGGTATGACTTCACTGGATCTCTTATACCATGAATTACAATGTTTAGTCAGTCCTTGATCTTTAAAGTTGCTCTGCATTTATGTTTTGCGGTCTCAGAAAGGGCTAGCGAGATACCATTTTGTTATATCATGTTATGATTATTTTGAGAAAGTGTTGTCATCCGAGTTTTATTATTATGGCTCGCTAGCTGATTATGCTATTGATATGAGTAATTGTGAGACCTACATGTTATTGTGAGTATGGTTAGTTCATAATAATTGCTGAAACTTGAATGCTGGCTTTTCATGTTTACAACAACAAGAGCAAACAGAGTTTGTAAAAGTTTTTCTTTTTCTCTTTCAGTTTCTCAACTGAATTGCTTGAGGACAAGCAAGGGTTTAAGCTTGGGGGAGTTGATACGTCTCCGTCGTATCTACTTTTCCAAACACTTTTGCCCTTGTTTTGGACTCTAACTTGTATGATTTGAATGGAACTAACCCGGACTGACACTGTTTTCAGCAGAATTGCCATGGTGTTGTTTTATGTGCAGAAAACAAAAGTTCTCGGAATGACCTGAAACTCCACGGAATATCTTAGAATAAATAATAAAAAAATCCTCACCAAAGATGAAGACCAGGGGGCCCACACCCTGTCCATGAGGGTGGGGGGCGTGCCCCTCCCCCCTGGGCACGCCCCCCTACCTCGTGGGCCCCCTGGTGGCCCTCCACGCCAACTCCAACTCCATATATTGGCTTTCGAGGAGAAAAAAATCAGAGAGAAAGTTTCACCGCGTTTTACGATACGGAGCCGCCGCCAAGCCCTAATCTCTCTTGGGAGGGCTGATCTGGAGTCCGTTCGGGGCTCCGGAGAGGGGGATCCGTCGTCGTCATCATCATCAACCATCCTCCATCACCAATTTCATGATGCTCACCGCCGTGCGTGAGTAATTGCATCGTAGGCTTGCTGGACAGTGATGGGTTGGATGAGATTTATCATGTAATCGAGTTAGTTTTGTTAGGGTTTGATCCCTAGTATCCACTATGGTCTGAGATTGATGTTGCTATGACTTTGCTATGCTTAATGCTTGTCACTAGGGCCCGAGTGCCATGATTTCAGATCTGAACCTATTATGTTTTCATGAATATATGTGAGTTCTAGATCCTATCTTGCAAGTCTATAGTCACCTACTATGTGTTATGATCCGGCAACCCCGAAGTGACAATAATCGGGACCACTCCCGGTGATGACCATAGTTTGAGGAGTTCATGTATTCACTATGTGTTAATGCTTTGTTCCGGTTCTCTATTAGAAGGAGGCCTTAATATCCCTTAGTTTCCAATAGGACCCCGCTGCCACGGGAGGGTAGGACAAAACATGTCATGCAAGTTCTTTTCCATAAGCACGTATGACTATTTACGGAATACATGCCTACATTATATTGATGAACTGGAGCTAGTTCTGTGTCACCCTATGTTATGACTGTTACATGATGAACCACATCCGGCATAATTATCCATCATTGATCCGGTGCCTACGAGTTTTCCATATACTGGTTTACGCTTATTTACTTTTCCGTTGCTACTGTTACAATCACTACAAAAATATCAAAAACATTACTTGCTGTCTTTACTTTGTTACCGTTATCACCACTATCATATTACTTTGCTACTAAACACTTTGCTGCAGATACTAAGTTTCCAGGTGTGGTTGAATTGACAACTCAGCTGCTAATACTTGAGAATATTCTTTGGCTCCCCTTGTGTCGAATCAACAAATTTGGGTTGAATACTCTACCCTCGAAAACTGTTGCGATCCCCTATACTTGTGGGTTATCAAGATCCCATCTTGGGGCCTTTTCGGTGCTCCGCCGGAGGGGGCATCGATCATGGAGGGCTTCTACATCAACACCATAGCCTCTTCGATGATGTGTGAGTAGTTTACCTCAGACCTTCAGGTCCATAGTTATTAGCTAGATGGCTTCTTCTCTCTCTTTGGATCTCAATACAAAGTTCTCCTCGATCTTCTTGGAGATCTATTCAATGTAACTCTTTTTGCGGTGTGTTTGTCGAGATCCGATGAATTGTGGGTTTATGATCAAGATTATCTATGAACAATATTTGAATCTCCTCTGAATTCTTTTATGTATGATTGGTTATCTTTGCAAGTCTTTTCGAATTATCAGTTTGGTTTGGCCTACTAGATTGATCTTTCTTGCAATGGGAGAAGTGCTTAGCTTTGGGTTCAATCATGCGGTGCTTGATCCCAGTGACAGTAGGGGAAACGACACTTACTATATTGTTGCCATCGAGGATAAAAAGATGGGGTTTATATCATATTGCTTGAGTTTATCCCTCTACATCATGTCATCTTGCCTAATGCGTTACTACGTTCTTATGAACTTAATACTCTAGATGCATGCTGGATAGTGGTTGATGTGTGGAGTAATAGTAGTAGATGCAGGCAGGAGTCGGTCTACTTGTTGCGGATGTGATGCCTATATACATGATCATGCCTAGATATTCTCATAACTATGCTCAATTCTATCAATTGCTCGATAGTAATTTGTTCACCCACCGTAATACTTATGCTATCTTGAGAGAAGCCACAAGTGAAACCTATGGCCCCCGGGTCTATTCTCTATCATAAAAGTTTCTGATCTACTTTTATTTTGCAATCTTTACTTTCACTCTTTATCATAAAAATACCAAAAATATTATCTTATCATCTCTATCAGATCTCACTTTTGCAAGTGGCCGTGAAGGGATTGACAACCCCTTTATCGCATTGGTTGCAAGGTTCTTATTTGTTTGTGTAGGTACGAGGGACTCGCGCGTGGTCTCCTACTGGATTGATACCTTGGTTCTCAAAAACTGAGGGAAATACTTACGCTACTTTGCTGCATCACCTTTTCCTCTTTAAGGGAAAACCAACGCAGTGCTCAAGACGTAGCAGTAGCACACAAAGTGTTCCTCCGGTATTCGGGAGTTGCATAATCTCATAGTCATAGGAACATGTATAAGTCATGAAGAAAGCAATAGCAATATACCAAACGATCAAATGCTGAGCTAACGGAATGGGTCAACTCAATCACATCATTCTCTAATGATGTGATCCCGTTAATCAAATGACAACTCATGTCTATGTCTAGGAAACTTAACCATCTTTGATTCAACGAGCTAGTCAAGTAGAGGCATACTAGTGACACTATATTTGTCTATGTATCCACACATGTACTAAGTTTCCGGTTAATACAATTCTAGCATGAATAATAAACATTTATCATGATATAAGAAAATATAAATAACAACTTTATTATTGCCTCTAGGGCATATTTCCTTCATTATCCGCTTCGGCTCTGCTGTCGAACCCTCTATGGCTAGCACCCGGGGACTTGTCCACCTGGGCCTGAGCGTCTAGCCAGTGGTCGTACACTCCTGGAACCCTCCCAACGAACACAGTGTAGCAGTCCTTCACCATCTCTAATCTATGTACCTGCATCGTCAGTTGATGAATTCAACGATAATATGCAACATAATGTACTTGAGAATTACAAAGAGGCATAATTGCAAAATACAAGCAACCTATAGTAAACATAAATAACGAAGTTCCCATACCCAAACTAATTAACTAGAGCGATCTATGCTAGTTCAGGAGGACAGTTTAATTACATCACAGAGTTTCACCATGCATAAATTCAAAGTTTTGTCATAGAAAGACAGTAGTGACACATTATCATCGTCAATAATTCCTCCAGGTTGGCGGACCAATCTTCATAGTTAGGGACGAAGCACCCAAGCTTGTTGAAAGGCTTCAGGTCCAGAAGATGAGTGACTAGCAGTGCTCGGACATCGTCCCGCGTCATTGGCCCATGGTAGAACATCCATGTTAGTTCGAGGACCTCCTTCATGATCACTTGGGCAAGTTCACATTGTACGTCATAAAACTCAGCTCGGATTCGATGATCCGGTGCCCTTCCTATGCTTAAGGCCCAATTGACAATCTCGGCATCGCTGGAAGTAGCTGACACGCGAAGGCGTTGATTATCCCTTCTGTACTCGATCATGTGATGCATGAGGTAGAATCCATCAGCCTTACTGGTGTACGGTTGCTGGATGCAGTAGAAGTCGGTCTTATGGCCGAAACCCAACCTGTTATTCCTGTACTTGTTCACCTTGATATATCCACCAGACAGGCTGAAGGTTAATAGGGCACTATCAAGAACACTCTTTATGTACGTGTAATCCTTTGTCTTGGTGTTCTTCGATGAGTCCAAGTACAGAGCATGGGAGTATTCTGGGTACAGACATATGAGGAATGATTAAAACTTACGAAAGGATATCTGCGGATGACTTACGTGGGATGATAAGGCAGGATAATCGCTTCCTTGTCCTTATTAGCGATCATGAACTCACCGATGTACTTGCTCGCATAGTCACGATGCTCTTTGCAGACTGCCAAGAAGCTCTCGTGCATATAGTACGGGTCCACGACGCAGATATATTTTATGTTCTCGCGCCTGATGATGTAGTTGAGATACAGCACATACATGCGGATGAACTGGAAATCCAGCTTGGTCATGTGGAACATGTCATAGATGTAGTCAAATCGCAGGATGAACTTATCCGTGGGCCATCTCTCGACGTTCCCGCTCGGCAGCTGAGCCATGTAAAGCAGGTATCCTGGTTTTTCCGAGATGAGAAGGCATTTCTCTCTGGCCAACACATCTTCATGAAGACTTCTTAGATCATTGTTCAGTACGTGCTCTAGCGCTTTTAGAGGTAGGATCGGATGTCCGGTGACATGGAAATGCTCTGCACCTTTGACAGGTATGCTGTCTATCTCTCGGGGCTTCATAGGAGGTTGGCTGCTTGAAGCAGCTCTGGCGCCTTTAGGGCCTTTCTTGTCCGGTCTCCTCCTTTGCTTCTTGGCGGATGGCGGTAGTGAGCCCACCATACCTTCCCTAACCACCACCCCCATGTCGTTGGGCTAATCAGTGGATGGCCGTCGGGTTGTTGCTGGGTAGAGGTGGCATCCGGAGACGTCTCCTGTGAGGATCGCATGAAGAGAGACTTTTTGCATTCCGCCTTAGGACGTTCCGACTCTGGCAAATCAGGCAACATCAAGTCATCATCTCCACGCTCATAGCCCGAGTCATCGTCCCGAGCCATCAATCCTCCATCATCATAGGCGGTATTGATATAGTTGAGAGGGTCATCATCCTCCTCCTCCATGAAATCATCGGCATTTACTTCTTCGACGGGGGCAACGTCATCTGGCACTAATGGAGGCTCTCCCTCGCGTAGTCCGCTATCACCCGCCATGACATGTGCAGGTAATTTGGTAGGTGGGGTGTGATGACCCACAAGTATAGGGGATCAATTGTAGCTCTTTTCGATAAGTAAGAGTGTTGAACCCAACGAGGAGCAAAAGGAAATGACAAGTAGTTTTCAGTAAGGTAATGTTTGCAAGTGCTGAAATTGTAAGTAACTAAGTAGTTTGATAGCAAGATAATTTGTAACGAGCAAGTAACGATAATTGTAACAAGTATGCAGCAAGGTAGCCCAATCCTTTGGAGGCAAAGGACATGCCAAAACGGTCTCTTATGATAAGAAAAGTGTTCTTGAGGGTACACGGGAATTTCATCTAGTCACTTTCATCATGTTGGTTTGATTCGTGTTCGCTACTTTGATAATTTGATATATGGGTGGACCGGTGCTTAGGTGATGTTCTTACTTGAACAAACCTCCTACTTATGATTAACCCTCCCGCAAGCATCTGCAACTACTAGAAAATTATTAAGAATAAATTCTAACCATAGCATTAAACTTTTGGGTCCAATCGGTCCCTTACGGAATAGTGCATAAACTGGGGTTTAAGCTTCTGTCACTCTCGCAGCCCACCTTCTATTTACTACTACATAATGCGTCCCCTTAGGCCCAAATATGGTGAAGTGTCATGTAGTCGATGTTCACATGACACCACTAAGGGAATCACAACATACATACCATCAAAATATCGAACACATATCAAATTCACATGATTACTTGCAACATGATTTATCCCGTGACCTCAAGAACGAAAGTAACTACTCACAAATAATAAACATGCTCATGATCAGAGGAGTATTAAATAGCATCATGGATCTGAACATATAATCTTCCACCCAATAAACCATATAGTAATCAACTACAATATGAATCGACACTACTAGTCACCCCCTAGCACCAATTTATAGTTCCGGTAACAAGATTGAATACAAGAGATGAACTAGGGTTTGAGATGAGATGGTGATGGTGAAGATGTTGATTGCCCTCCCAAGATGGGAGAGTTGTTGGTGATGATGATGACGATGATTTCCCCCTCCGGGAGGGAAGTTCCCCCGGCAAAATCGCTCCGTCGGAGGGCAAAAGTGCTCCTGCCCAAGTTCCGCCTCGAGACAGCGGTGCTTCTCCCGAAAGTCCTCTCCTTATTTTTTTCTAGGTGAAAATGACCATATACCAGAAGATGGGCACCGGAGGTGGGTCTGGGTGAGCACAACCCACCAGGGCGCGCCTGGGCTCCCTGGTGCGCCCAGGTGGGTTGTGCCCACCTGGTGGGCCCCCTCTAGTAGTTATTTGCTCCAATATTCATCATATATTTGATAAAAAAATCTCCGTGAAGTTTCAGTTCGTTTGGAGTTGTGCAGAATAGGTGTGACGCCCGGATATTTAATCTACAGTGAACCTCTGCTCATGATGCCACGTCACCTCGATTTCTGTTGCTAATCTCGCGTTAGTTCGAAACCGATTCAAATTCAAAATTCAAAATCAAGCAAACAATAAGAGTTTTCAAATATTAAAACTAAAATGTTCAATAAATAGTAGGTAAATCAGAGGCTATGATAAAATTGTAAACAACATTATTGAAATTTGATAAGTGACTTAAACAACCTCAAACAGTGGCTGCAAACATTATTTAATAACCTTTTTATTAATACAAAATAAATATGAAATGATATTTACACCAAACTAGTTTTTGGTGGTAGGATATATTGTGCTGTGATTTGTGGGCCAGCTCTCATACTTTACAAAACTCATTTGGTGCCCAAACAATTAGCCAAAACAAAAATAAAATAAAATAAAATAAAATAAGAAAAAGTAAAACAAAACAAAACAAGATACAAAAGAGAAAAGAGAAAAAGGAAAAAGAAAAAAACCACTAGGCTCTGACCCACCAGGCCGGCCCACCTGGCCCAGGCTGCCGCCCCCCACTCACTCCCTTATCCCCTCGCAACCGCAAACCCTAACCCCCGTCACCCCATTCCGCCCTCCACAATCGCCTCCTCCTCCCCGATCCAGATTTGGATTGGGGGAACGACCCGCCGACGCCGCCGCCCGGACCGATCGTCGCCGCCGCCCGAGGACCTCGCCGGACCTCCCCACGGGCCTGCCTCTCTTGCGTACGGCGTCTACGACTTCCTCCTCGAGCCCCTCTGTCCCGTTCCCTACAAACCCCCGCGAGGCCTCGCCCCTCTCCACTCTCCTCTGCCTCGCTTCCGCCTGACGCGTGCCCTCCCCTGCTCACCGCACTCGCACCGCACAACGCGCCGCCGCGCACACTCGCGCCCGGCCTCCCACACCTCCTGTCGCGGCGCCCCTTCCCGCCGAATGGCCCCTGCGGCTGCGCCATGGCCCCGCTTGCGCGCGCCACTGTGCCGGCCCCGGACCTCCCCGGCTGTTGCACCCCATGGCCGCCGCCTCTCGCACACCCGCGCCCTCACCGCTGCTCGCCTGTGCCGTTCGTCTGCTCCGGCCGCGCCCTGCCTTCCCGCGTCCCTCGCCCTGCTCACCGTTGCGTCCAGGAGCCGTCGCCCCGCAGTCACCGCACCGCGCCGCGCTCGCCGCCCGCCTGCGCGTCGCGTCGCTCCCCTCACCGCCTGCATCGGGCCGCTCCCCTCGTCGCCTGTGCCATCATCTCCCGCCGGCGAGCGCACGCCCCGGGCTCGCCGAGCCTCCCCCCTCATTGGCCGCGCCGGTGGCAGCAGGCGGGCGCCCGCTGTGCCATATCGGGCGGCGCCCGACGCCCGCTACCACCCGAACCGCTATGGCCCCTCTGAGCCACAGACATGTGGGGCCTAGCCCAGAACGTTATAAAAAAAGAATTAAAAATAAATAAATAAATATAATTAAAATATTAATTAATTAACTTAATTAATCCTGATTAGATTAGCCTAATTAACTAATCAGCCTAATTAACTATTGTTAATTAACTAACAGTGTATGACATGCGGGACCCACACGTCAGCGACCGAGTCAACACCTTTGTTGACTGCTGACATCATGCTGCCGTCAACACGCACTATTCTGGATAATGTTGATTTATAATAATTAAATAAAACCTAAAATGATTTAAATCTTTTAAAATTAATATAAAATAAACCGTAGCTCGGATGGAAAAACTTTGTACATGAAAGTTGCTTAGAACGACGAGACGAATCCAAAAACGCAGCCCATTCGTCTGCCACAAATCCCTAGCATAGTGAACATGCAACTTTTCCCCTCCGGTTCATTTGTTTGAAAATGTGAAACATCGGGGATACTTTCCCGGATGTTTCCCCCCTTCGCCGGTATCACCTAATACCGCGTAAGGGCATACCTAGCACCGCGTATTACCTTGTTATGTTTTGTGATGCTTTGTTTGCTCCGTATTTACTGTTTCTTCCCCCATCTTCTTCTATGATAGACACCGAGACCGTTGCTGATGCCACTGAGTTCGACTACGTTGTTGACAACCCCTCCTTGCCAGAGCAACCAGGCAAGCCCCCCTTTGATCACCAGATATCGCCTATTCCTTCTCTCTACTGCTTGCATTAGAGTAGTGTAGCATATTACTGCTTTTGGTTAATCCTATTCTGCTGCATAGCCTGTCATTGTTGCTACAATTGTTACCCTTACCTGCTATCCTAATGCTTAGTATAGGATGCTAGTGTTCCATCAGTGGCCCTACACTCTTGTCCGTCTGCCATGCTATACTACTGGGCCGTGATCACTTCGGGAGGTGATCACGGGCATATGCTATATGTTGGGGAACGTAGTAATTTCAAAAAAAAAATCCTACGCACACGCAAGATCATGGTGATGCATAGCAACGAGAGGGGAGAGTGTTGTCTACGTACCCTCGTAGACCGAAGCGGAAGCGTTGACGCAATGTAGAGGAAGTAGTCGTATGTCTTCCCGATCCAACTGATCCAAGCACCAAAACTACAGTGCCTCCGAGTTCTAGCACACGTTCAGCTCGATGACGATCCTCGGGCTTCGATCCAGCAAAGCGTCGGGGAGGAGTTCCGTCGGCACGACGGCGTGGTGACGATCTTGATGTTCTACCGTCGCAGGGCTTCGCCTAAGCACTGCTACAATATGACCGAGGTGGAATATGGTGTAGGGGGGCACCGCACACGGCTGAGGAACGATCACGAAGATCAACTTGTGTGTCTAGAGGTGCCCCCCTGCCCCCGTATATAAAGGAGCAAGGGGGGTGCGGCCGGCCAGGAGGAGGGCGCGCCAAGAGGAGTCCTACTCCCATTGGGAGTAGGATTCCCCCCCCCCCTTCCTAGTTGGAATAGGATTCGGGAGGGGGAAAGAGGAGAGAGAGAAGGAAGGGGGGCGCCGCCCCCCCTCTCCTTGTCCTATTCGGACTAGGGGGGAGGGGCGCGCGGCCCAGCCCTGGCCACCTCTCCTCTCTTCCACTAAAGCCCACTAAGGCCCATATACCTCCCGGGGGGTTCCGGTAACCTCCCGGTACTCCGGTAAAATACCGATTTCACCCAGAACATTTCCGATATCCAAATATATGCTTCCAATATATCAATCTTTATGTCTCGACCATTTCGAGACTCCTCGTCACGTCCGTGATCATATCCGGGACTCCGAAAAAACTTCGGTACATCAAAATATATAAACTCATATTGAAACTGTCATCGTAACGTTAAGCGTGCGGACCCTACGGGTTCGAGAACAATGTATACATGACCGAGACACGTCTCCGGTCAATAACCAATAGCGAACCTGGATGCTCATATTGGCTCCTACATATTCTACGAAGATCTTTATCGGTCAGACCGCATAACAACATACGTTGTTCCCTTTGTCATCGGTATGTTACTTGCCCGAGATTCGATCGTCGGTATCTCAATACCTAGTTCAATCTCGTTACCGGCAAGTCTCTTTACTCGTTCCGTAATACACCATCTCGCAACTAACTCATTAGTTGCAATGCTTGCAAGGCTTATGTGATGTGCATTACCGAGAGGGCCCAGAGATACCTCTCCGACAATCGGAGTGACAAATCCTAATCTCGAAATACGCCAACCCAACATGTACCTTTGGAGACACCTGTAGAGCACCTTTATAATCACCCAGTTACGTTGTGACGTTTGGTAGCACACAAAGTGTTCCTCCGGCAAACGGGAGTTGCATAATCTCATAGTCATAGGAACATGTATAAGTCATGAAGAAAGCAATAGCAACATACTAAACGATCGGGTGCTAAGCTAATGGAATGGGTCATGTCAATCAGATCATTCACCTAATGATGTGATCCCGTTAATCAAATAACAACTCTTTGTCCATGGTTAGGAAACATAACCATCTTTGATTAACGAGCTAGTCAAGTAGAGGCATACTAGTGACACTCTGTTTGTCTATGTATTCACACATGTATTATGTTTCCGGTTAATACAATTCTAGCATGAATAATAAACATTTATCATGATATAAGGAAATAAATAATAACTTTATTATTGCCTCTAGGGCATATTTCCTTCAGTCTCCCACTTGCACTAGAGTCAATAATCTAGATTACACAGTAATGATTCTAACACCCATGGAGCCTTGGTGCTGATCATGTTTTGCTCGTGGAAGAGGCTTAGTCAACGGGTCTGCTACATTCAGATCCGTATGTATCTTGCAAATCTCTATGTCTCCCACCTGGACTAGATCCCGGATGGAATTGAAGCGTCTCTTGATGTGCTTGGTTCTCTTGTGAAATCTGGATTCCTTTGCCAAGGCAATTGCACCAGTATTGTCACAAAAGATTTTCATTGGACCCGATGCACTAGGTATGACACCTAGATCGGATATGAACTCCTTCATCCAGACTCCTTCGTTTGCTGCTTCCGAAGCAGCTATGTACTCCGCTTCACATGTAGATCCCGCCACGACGCTTTGTTTAGAACTGCACCAACTGACAGCTCCACCGTTTAATGTAAACACGTATCCGGTTTGCGTTTTAGAATCGTCCGGATCAGTGTCAAAGCTTGCATCAACGTAACCATTTGCGATGAGTTCTTTGTCACCTCCATATACGAGAAACATATCCTTAGTCCTTTTCAGGTATTTCAGGATGTTCTTGACCGCTGTCCAGTGATCCACTCCTGGATTACTTTGGTACCTCCCTGCTAGACTTATAGCAAGACACACATCAGGTCTGGTACACAGCATTGCATACATGATAGAGCCTATGGCTGAAGCATAGGGAACATCTTTCATTTTCTCTCTATCTTCTGCAGTGGTCGGGCATTGAGTCTTACTCAACTTCACACCTTGTAACACAGGCAAGAATCCTTTCTTTGCCTGATCCATTTTGAACTTCTTCAAAACTTTATCAAGGTATGTACTTTGTGAAAGTCCAATTAAGCATTTTGATCTATCTCTATAGATCTTAATGCCCAATATGTAAGCAGCTTCACCGAGGTCTTTCATTGAAAAACTCTTATCAAGTATCCCTTTATGCTATCCAGAAATTCTATATCATTTCCGATTGGTAATATGTCATCTACATATAATATCAGAAATGCTACAGAGCTCCCACTCACTTTCTTGTAAATACAGGCTTCTCCAAAAGTCTGTACAAACCCAAATGCTTTAATCATACTATCAAAGCATTTATTCCAACTCCGAGAGGCTTGCACCAGTCCATAAATGGAACGCTGGAGCTTGCACACTTTGTTAGCTCCTTTTGGATCGACAAAACCTTCCGGCTGCATCATATACAACTCTTCTTCCAAAAATCCATTCAGGAATGCAGTTTTAACATCCATTTGCCAAATTTCATAATTATAAAATGTGGCAATTGCTAACATGATTCGGACAGACTTAAGCATCGCTACGGGTGAGAAGATCTCATCGTAGTCAATCCCTTGAACTTGTCGAAAACCTTTTGCGACAAGTCGAGCTTTGTAGACAGTAACATTACTGTCAGTGTCAGCCTTCTTCTTAAAGATCCATTTATTCTCAATTGCTTGCCGATCATTAGGCAAGTCAACCAAAGTCCATACTTTGTTTTCATACATGGATCCCATCTCAGATTTCATGGCTTCAAGCCATTTTGCGGAATCTGGGCCCACCATCGCTTCTTCATAGTTCATAGGTTCATCATGATCTAGTAGCATGACTTCCAGAACAGGATTACCGTACCACTCTAGTGCGGATCTTACTCTGGTTGATCTATGAGGTTCAGTAGTAACTTGTTCTGAAGTTTCATGATCATTATCATTAGCTTCCTCACTAATTGGTGTAGGTGTCACAGAAACCGGTTTCTGTGATGTACTACTTTCCAATAAGGGAGCGGGTATAGATACCTCATCAAGTTCTACTTTCCTCCCACTCACTTCTTTCGAGAGAAACTCCTTCTCTAGAAAGGATCCATTTTTAGCAACAAATGTCTTGCCTTAGGATCTATGATAGAAGGTGTACCCAACAGTCTCCTTTGAGTATCCTATGAAGACACATTTCTCTGATTTGGGTTCGAGCTTATCAGGTTGAAGTTTTTTCACATAAGCATCGCAGCCCCAAACTTTCAGAAACGACAACTTTGGTTTCTTGCCAAACCACAGTTCATAAGGAGTCGTCTCAATGGATTTTGATGGTGCCCTATTTAACGTGAATGCAGTCGTCTCTAAAGCATAACCCCAAAACGATAGCGGTAAATCTGTAAGAGACATCATAGATCACACCATATCAAGTAAAGTACAATTACGACGTTCGGAGACACCATTACGTTGTGGTGTTCCGGGTGGCGTGAGTTGTGAAACTATTCCGCATTGTTTCAAATGTAGACCAAACTCGTAACTCAAATATTCTCCTCCACGATCAGATCGTAGAAACTTTATTTTCTTGTTACGATGATTTTCAACTTCACTCTGAAATTCTATGAACTTTTCAAATGTTTCAGACTTATGCTTCATTAAGTCGATATACCCATATCTGCTTAAATCATTTGTGAAGGTGAGAAAATAACGATATCCGCCACGTGCTTCAATATTCATCGGACCATATACATCTGTATGTATGATTTCCAACAAATCTGTTGCTCTCTCCATAGTACCGGAGAACGGTGTTTTAGTCATCTTGCCCATGAGGCACGGTTCGCAAGTACCAAGTGATTCATAATCAAGTGGTTCCAAAAGTCCATCAGTATGGAGTTTCTTCATGCGCTTTACACCGATATGACCTAAACGGCAGTGCCACAAATAAGTTGCACTATCATTATCAACTATGCATCTTTTGGCTTCAACATTATGAATATGTGTATTACTACTATCGAGATTCATTAAAAATAGACCACTCTTCAAGGGTGCATGACCATAAAAGATATTACTCATATAAATAGAACAACCATTATTCTCTGATTTAAATGAATAACCGTCTCGCATCAAACAAGATCCAGATATAATGTTCATGCTCAACACTGGCACCAAATAACAATTGTTTAGGTCTAATACTAATCCCGATGGTAGATGTAGAGGTAGCGTGCCGACCGCGATCACATCGACTTTGGAACCATTTCCCACGCGCATCGTCACCTTGTCCTTCGCCAGTGTTCGCTTAATCCGTAGTCCCTGTTTCGAGTTGCAAATATTAGCAACAGAACCAGTATCAAATACCCAGGTGCTACTGCGAGCTCTAGTAAGGTACACATCAATAACATGTATATCACATATACCTTTGTTCACCTTGCCATCCTTCTTATCCGCCAAATACTTGGGGCAGTTCCGCTTCTAGTGTCCAGTCTGCTTGCAGTAGAAGCACTCAGTTTCAGGCTTAGGTCCAGACTTGGGTTTCTTCTCTTGAGAAGCAACTTGCTTGCTGTTCTTCTTGAAGTTCCCCTTCTTCTTCCCTTTGCCCTTTTTCTTGAAACTAGTGGTCTTGTTGACCATCAACACTTGATGCTCCTTCTTGATTTCTACCTCCGCAGCTTTTAGCATTGCGAAGAGCTCGGGAATTGTCTTATCCATCCCTTGCATGTTATAGTTCATCACGAAGCTCTTGTAGCTAGGTGGAATGATTGGAGAATTCTGTCAATGACACAATCATCTGGAAGATTAACTCCCAATTGAATCAAGTGATTATTATACCCAGACATTTTGAGTATATGCTCACTGACAGAACTGTTCTCCTCCATCTTGCAGCTATAGAACTTATTGGAGACTTCATATCTCTCAATTCGGGCATTTGCTTGAAATATTAACTCCAACTCCTGGAACATCTCATATGCTCCATTACGTTCAAACGGTCGTTGAAGACCCGATTCTAAGACGTAAAGCATGGCACATTGAACTATCGAGTAGTCATCAGCTTTGCTCTGCCAGACGTTCTTGACATCGTCAGTTGCATCAGCAGCAGGCCTGGCACCCAGCGGTGCTTCCAGGACATAATTCTTTTGTGCAGCAATGAGGATAATCCTCAAGTTACGGACCCAGTCCGTGTAATTGCTACCATCATCTTTCAACTTTGCTTTCTCAAGGAACGCATTAAAATTCAACGGAACAACAGCACGGGCCATCTATCTACAATCAAACATAAACAAGCAAGATACTATCAGGGACTAAGTTCATGATAAATTTAAGTTCAATTAATCATATTACTTAAGAACACCCACTTAGAAAGACATCCCTCTAATCCTCTAAGTGATCACGTGATCCAAATCAACTAAACCATAACCGATCATCATGTGAAATGGAGTAGTTTTCAATGGTGACCATCACTATGTTGATCATATCTACTATATGATTCACGCTTGACCTTTCGGTCTCGGTGTTCCGAGGCCATATCTGCATATGCTAGGCTCGTCAAGTTTAACCTGAGTATTCTGCGTGTGCAAAACTGGCTTGCACCCGTTGTAGATGGACATAGAGCTTATCACACCCGATCATCACGTGGTGTCTGGGCACGACAAACTTTGGCAACGGTGCATACTCAGGGAGAACACTTTTATCTTGAAATTTAGTGAGAGATCATCTTATAATGCTACCGTAAATCAAAGCAAGATAAGATGCATAAAAGAGAAACATCACATGCAATCAATATAAGTGATATGATATGGCCATCATCATCTTGTGCTTGTGATCTCCATCTCCGAAGCATCGTCATGATCACCATCGTCACCGGTGCGACACCTTGATCTCCATCATAGCATCGTTGTCGTCTTTCCAATCTTATGCTTCTACGACTATCGCTACCGCTTAGTGATCAAGTAAAGCATTACAGGGCGATTGCATTGCATACAATAAAGCGACAACCATATGGCTCCTGCCAGTTGCCGATAACTCGGTTACAAAACATGATCATCTCATACAATAAAATTTAGCATCATGCCTTGACCATATCACATCACAACATGCCCTGCAAAAACAAGTTAGACGTCCTCTACTTTGTTTGTTGCAAGTTTTACGTGGCTGCTACGGGCTTAGGCAAGAACCAATCTTACCTATGCATCAAAACCACAACGATAGTTTGTCAAGTTGGTGTTGTTTGAACCTGCGCAAGGACCGGGTGTAGCCACACTCGGTTCAACTAAAGTTGGAGAAACTGACACCCGTCAGCCACCTGTGTGCAAAGCACGTCGGTAGAACCAGTCTTGCGTAAGTGTACGCGTAATGTCGGTCCGGGCCGCTTCATCCAACAATACCGTCGAACCAAAGTATGACATGCTGGTAAGCAGTATGACTTATATCGCCCACAACTCACTTGTGCTCTACTCGTGCATATAACATCAACACATAAAACCTGGCTCTGATGCCACTGTTGGGGAACATAGTAATTTCAAAAAAATTCCTACGCACACGCAAGATCATGGTGATGCATAGCAACGAGAGGGGAGAGTGTTGTCTACGTACCCTCGTAGACCGAAGCGGAAGCGTTGACGCAACGTAGAGGAAGTAGTCGTACGTCTTCCCGATCCAACCGATCCAAGCACCAAAACTACGGTGCCTCCGAGTTCTAGCACACGTTTAGCTCGATGACGATCCCCGGGCTTCGATCCAGCAAAGCGTCGGGGAGGAGTTCCGTCAGCACGATGGCGTGGTGATGATCTTGATGTTCTACCATCGCAGGGCTTCGCCTAAGCACTGCTACAATATGACCGAGGTGGAATATGGTGTAGGGGGGCACCGCACACGGCTAAGGAACGATCACGAAGATCAACTTGTGTGTCTAGAGGTGCCCCCTGCCCCCGTATATAAAGGAGCAAGGGGGGGTGCGGCCGGCCAGGAGGAGGGCGCGCCAGGAGGAGTCCTACTCCCACCGGGAGTAGGATTCCCCCCCCCCTTCCTAGTTGGAATAGGATTCGGGAGGGGGAAAGAGGAGAGAGAGAAGGAAGGGGGCGCCACCCCACCTCTCTTTGTCCTATTCGGACTAGGGGGAGGGGCGCGCGGCCCAGCCCTGGCCACCTCTCCTCTCTTCCACTAAAGCCCACTAAGGCCCTTATACCTCCCGGGGGGTTCCGGTAACCTCCCGGTACTCCGGTAAAATCCCGATTTCACCCGGAACATTTCCGATATCCAAATATAGGCTTCCAATATATCAATATTTATGTCTCGACCATTTTGAGACTCCTCGTCATGTCCGTGATCATATCCGGGACTCCGAACAAACTTCGGTACATCAAAATATATAAACTCATATTGAAACTGTCATCGTAACGTTAAGCGTGCGGACCCTACGGGTTCGAGAACAATGTAGACATGACCGAGACACGTCTCCGGTCAATAACCAATAGCGGAACCTGGATGCTCATATTGGCTCCTACATATTCTATGAAGATCTTTATCGGTCAGACCGCATAACAACATACGTTGTTCCCTTTGTCATCGGTATGTTACTTGCCCAAGATTTGATCGTCCGTATCTCAATACCTAGTTCAATCTCGTGACCAGCAAGTCTCTTTACTCGTTCCGTAATACACCATCTCGCAACTAACTCATTAGTTGCAATGCTTGCAAGGCTTATGTGATGTGCATTACCGAGAGGGCCCAGAGATACCTCTCCGACAAACGGAGTGACAAATCCTAATCTCGAAATACGCCAACCCAACATGTACCTTTGGAGACACCTGTAGAGCTCCTTTATAATCACCCAGTTACGTTGTGACGTTTGGTAGCACACAAAGTGTTCCTCCGGCAAACGGGATTTGCATAATCTCATAGTCATAGGAACATGTATAAGTCATGAAGAAAGCAATAGCAACATACTAAACGATCGGGTGCTAAGCTAATGGAATGGGTCATGTCAATCAGATCATTCACCTAATGATGTGATCCCGTTAATCAAATAACAACTCTTTGTCCATGGTTAGGAAACATAACCATCTTTGATTAACGAGCTAGTCAAGTAGAGGCATACTAGTGACACTCTGTTTGTCTATGTATTCACACATGTATTATGTTTCCGGTTAATACAATTCTAACATGAATAATAAACATTTATCATGATATAAGGAAATAAATAATAACTTTATTATTTCCTCTAGGGCATATTTCCTTCACTATATACTTTATACTATTACCTTACTATGATACTGTTCGGAGATGGGGGCTGAAGGGGCAGGTGGCTCCATCCCGGTAGAGGTGGGCCTGGGTTCTCGACGGCCCCCGACTGTTACTTTGTGGCGGAGCGACAGGGCAGGTTGAGACCACCTAGGAGAGAGGTGGGTCTGGCCCTGGTCGGCGTTCGCAGATACTTCAATTAACACGCTTAACGAGATCTTGGTATTTGATCTGAGTCTGGCCACTAGCCAATACACACTAACCAACTACATGGGAACAGTTATGGGCACTCGGCGTCATGGTATCAGCCGAAGCCTTCATGACGTCAGCGACTCAGTGGCGCATGCCGGATTGGACTGGAACGCCTGCTAGGCTAGGTCTGCTTCCGGCCGCCCTCGCAACATGCAGGTGTGCAATGGGCGATGGGCCCAGACCCCTGCGCCATAGGATTTAGACCGGCGTGCTGACCTCTCTGTTGTGCCTAGGTGGGGTTGCGACGTGTTGATCTTCCGAGGCCGGGCATGACCCAGGAAAGTGTGTCCGGCCAAATGGGATCGAGCGTGTTGGGAAATGTGGTGCACCCCTGCAGGGAAGTTTATCTATTCGAATAGTCGTGATCTTCGGTAACAGGACGACTTGGAGTTGTACCTTGACCTTATGACAACTGGAACTGGATACTTAAAAAAAACACCCTTCCAAGTGCCAGATACAACCCGGTGATCGCTCTCTAACAGGGCGACGAGGAGGGGATCGCTGGGTAGGATTATGCTATGCGATGCTACTTGGTGAACTTGCCATCTACTTTCTCCTACATGCTGCAAGATGGAGGTGGCCAGAAGCGTAGTCTTCGACAGGATTAGCTATCCCCCTCTTATTCTGGCAGTCTGCGGTTTAGTCCACCGATATGGCCCTTTACACATATACCCATGCATATGTAGTGTAGCTCCTTGCTTGCGAGTACTTTGGATGAGTACTCACGGTTTCTTTTCTTCCTCTTTTCCCCCTTTCCCTTCTACCTGGTTGTCGCAACCAGATGCCGGAGCCCAGGAGCCAGACGCCACCATCGACGACGACTCCTACTACACTGGAGGTTCCTACTACTACGTGTCGGCTGCTGCCAACGACCAGGAGTAGTTTAGGAGGATCCCAGGCAGGAGGCCTGCATTTCTTTCGATCTATATCCCAGTTTGTGCTAGCCTTTTTAAGGCAAACTTGTTTACTTATGTCTGTACTCAGATATTGTTGCTTCCACTGACACGTCTATGATAGAGCACTTGTATTCGAGCCCTCGAGGCATCTGGTTTGTATTGTGATGCTTGTATGACTTATTTATGTTTTTAGAGTTGTGTTGTGATATCTTCCCGTGAGTCCCTGATCTTGATCATACATGTTTGCGTGCATGATTAGTGTACGATTGAATCGGGGGCGTCACAAGTTGGTATCAGAGCCGACTGCCTGTAGGAATCCCCCTTCCATACTCCTTGGCCGAAGTCGAGTCTAGTCATTACAAAACTTTTACTAACATGGATGTGTGTCTTACGGGCTCACGTCGCCATTGGGTGGTATTAGGATCTTTTATTCCTCATCTATATTCTAGGACTCTGATCTCTCTTCTATTCGGATTAAATGACTTTGCTAACTCTAAAACTAGGATCTTGTAACTACTTCCTCCCGAAGAGCCCCTTTATTCCAGATGATGGCCTGATTCATTAGAAGACCCCGAGGATACTCTCCGATGTTATCACGAGAACTTGTGTTCATCGCATTTGCAATTCCCTACCACCAAAATATCCCTATGGATGAATACATACACCTGTCGTTCTTACTTTTACCCCAGTTGATCTTGTTATTAGAAGATACCCCAAGATTCTCTCTATTGTTCCGAGAACACCTTGTGCCTACTGCCTTGCAGTTCTTTGCCACCTGAATACCCCTACGGATAATCTCCCGCACTTATCGAGTATCCGCTCATCCCCAGTTGATTCGTGTATTTCAAAAAGGTCTTCGAAATACCATTTGATCTTCCAAAAATCCTCAACAGACTATTGTTCTTGAAATCCTCGCCTGCTTGCATTATGGCTAATCCCATAAGTCTAGTAATCTTATTGGCACCCTTTGTCATGTATTTTGAGTACATTAATTCGATATGCTTGCGAATGCTCGCAATCATCAAGCAATTAGAATTCTTCCCTTCGGCTCAGACGTCACTCCGGGCATGCGCTGGTTCTCGACCAATCAATTTGCCGTCGATTGTACCCCCTAAGCCTACTTAACTTATCCATGATTAATCAGAGTGTTTGCTTCTGATCCCTTGAATTGGAAATCATAATTCATTTGCATTGGAGCTTTGAATTAGTCAGTTCTTTCTATTGTCCAATGCCTTTGCATTGTTTATTTCGCTGGTTGTGTGGTGATACTCACATCAGCTCCATTACGGACCTTCAGGTCATTTGTTGAATTACCATCCGACAGTGTTCGTTGTATACAAAAACCTCGAGAAGTTCTTTCCCTGATACATAATGCCATTGATAAATCCTATTCTCTGTTTTGGCCAACCATGCTCTGCTCTCGAGCTGGTGATATTTACTCTTGAAGCTTGTGATATATGTTTCTTAGATGCCCCGATGGGTTGAACCTATGCCTTCCTTAATATGTGTGAACCACAAAGTTTTCCAAGGTTCATACTCCTTTGGTAATTGATACGTCTCCAACGTATCTATAATTTATGAAGTATTCATGCTATTATATTATCCATCTTGGATGTTTAATGGGCTTTACTAACTTATTATATTTTTGGGACTAACTTATTAACCCAGAGCCCAGTGCCAGTTTCTATTTTTTTCCCTTGCTTCAGTGTTTCGCAGAAAAGGAGTATCAAACGGAGTCCAAACGGAATGAAACCTTCGGAAAAGTTATTTTTGGAAAGAAAGCAATACGGGAGACTTGGAGTGCATGTTAGGGGATCAATAAGGAGGGCACGAGGCAGGGGGGCGTGCCCACCCCCCTGGGCGCGCCCTCCACCCTCGTGGCTCCCCTGATGTATTTTTTCCTCCTATATATACCAATATACCCTAAAACCTTCGGGGAACAGAAGAGATCGGGAGTTCCGCCGCCGCAAGCCTCTGTAGCCACCAACAACCAATCGGGACCCTGTCCCGGCACCCAGCCGGAGGGGGGAACCCTCACCGGTGGCCATCTTCATCATCCCGGCATTCTCCATGACGAGGAGGGAGTAGTTCACCCTCGGGGCTGAGGGTATGTACCAGTAGCTATGTGTTTGATCTCTCTCTCTCTCTCGTGTTCTTGAGGTGATACGATCTTGATGTATCGCGAGCTTTGCTATTGTAGTTGCATCTTATGATGTTTCTCCCCCTCTATTCTCTTGTAATGGATTGAGTTTCCCTTTTTGAGTTATCTTATCAGATTGAGTCTTTAAGGATTTGAGAACACTTGATGTATGTCTTGCGTGGGATAACCGTGGTGACAATGGGTTATTCTATTAATTTACTTGATGTATGTTTTGGTGATCAACTTCCGAGTTCCGCCCATGAACCTATGCATAGGGGTTGGCACACATTTTCGTCTTGACTCTCCGGTAGAAACTTTGGCGCACTCTTTGAGGTTCTATGTGTTGGTGGAATAGATGAATCTGAGATTGTGTGATTCATATCGTATAATCATACCCATGGATACTTGAGGTGACATTGGAGTATCTAGGTGACATTAGGGTTTTGGTTGATGTGTGTCTTAAGGTGTTATTTTACTACGAACTCTAGGGATGTTTGTGACACTTATAGGAATAGCCCAATGGATTGATCGAAAAGAATAACTTTGAGGTGGTTTCATACCCTACCATAATCTCTTCGTTTGTTCTCCGCTATTAGTGGCTTTGGAGTGACTCTTTGTTGCATGTTGAGGGATATTTATATGATCCAATTATGTTATTATTGTTGAGAGAACTTGCACTAGTGAAAGTATGAACCCTAGGCCTTGTTTCAACGCATTGCAATACCGTTTTTGCTCACTTTTATCATTAGTTACCTTGCTGTTTTTATATTTTCAGATTACAAAAACCTTTATCTACCATCCATATTGCAGTTGTATCACCATCTCTTCGCCGAACTAGTGCACCTATACAATTTACCATTGTATTGGGTGTGTTGGGGACACAAGAGACTCTTTGTTATTTGGTTGCAGGGTTGTTTGAGAGAGACCATCTTCAACCTATGCCTCCCACGGATTGATAAACCTTAGGTCATCCACTTGAGGGAAATTTGATACTGTCCTACAAACCTCTGCACTTGGAGGCACAACAACGTCTACAAGAAGAAGGTTGCGTAGTAGACATCAAGCTCTTTTCTGGCGCCGTTGCCGGGGAGGTTAGTGCTTGAAGGTATATCTTTAGATCTTGCAATCGAATCTTTTTGTTTCTTGTTTTCGCACTAGTTTATTTTATAAAAGAAAACTATAAAAAAATGGAATTGAGTTTACCTCATACGCTTCATCTTTTTAAATCTTTCGTGAGTATGATGGAAAGGAAAATTGTGCCAAAGTGTTAGAAGAAGAATGCATTAAAATGTTTGGCACTAAATCTTTGTATGATGAACATGATTGCAATGTTGTTAGTATGAACTCCTTGAATATCCATAGTACTAATGATGATTGCACTAGTCATGATGAAAATGTCTCTTATAAGCATGTTGACTTTTGTGGAGAGCATTGGGTTTGCAAGTACACACTAAGTAGAGAAGATAGATATTGTAAGAGGCATAAGCATTTAGAAACTAAATTTTTGCAAGAAAGGCTAGATGTTTGTGCTGAAAGTTTAAATTTTCTTGGCCGTACTTGTGAACTTTGCAATGAACGGGGTCATTTAACTATCCGATGCAAATTGTTTCATGATCTAATCGTGTCCAAAAATTGTGATGACTTGATTTCCCTTGCAAATTATAATGAACTTAGTTTGCTTATGGGCTACATAGAAATGAAATGTATGACTAATTATCTTCCAGAATTTGCCCGTTATAAACTTCTTGAATTTGATCTAGAGGAAATTTATATGTATTGTGCGGTGAATTGCATTGAAAATCCTTATATTGCCAATTACATAAAGAAAAGAAAAGAAATAGAAGATGAAGAGAATACTAATGAAAGGGAAGAAACTCCCCAATACCCTCCTATTATTTCTTATGATGAATCAGGTAACGAGGAGGAGCCTTCTATTCAACCAATCTCATCAATAAGGAGCTCAAAAAAGAGGGTTAAACACACACATGATGTGAAGAAGAAAAAGAAAAGACAGAGAAGCAAAGGTAGAAAGGTATCTCCCCCAAATGATGTTGCTCCTATTACTCATCATGATGATGATAATTGCTATACTATTGGTGCTATCCATACTATTAATGATGAGAGTGATTATGCTTATGATATGAAAAGGCCCAAGCTTGGGGATGCTATGTTTGATGAAGATGATGTTTTTGAGAATATATTTTCTGAAATTAATGTTTGTCCCAAGCTTGGGGATGCTACGTTTAATGAAGATGATATTTTTAGTCTCCCAAGTTTTGATATGCAAAATTGTTATGATGATAGCATGCCTTCTACCTATGATGATTATATTGATGAAAGTGGGTTTGGAAGAGTGTCAACTTTAGGAAGTAGTGATCCCACTATTTTGGAGGATGTTGAATCTTATTGTGATAATTATGAAAGTGGATTTGGAGAGGTCATGACTTTATTTAGTGATGAATCCACTATTTCGGAAGAGGTTTCAATTGATTATGATGAGAACAAAGTTGCTACTTATGATGATTATTGTGATGAAACTTATGCTAAAAAGAGTAGTGATGATTATATTTATAAAACTTGTCATGATTATGATTACCCTTTTTCTGAACATTATTCATTTAATGTGGAAACAATTTATAGTATTCGAGTCTCTTATGATACTCTCACTATTCCGAATGAGAAGAATTTTGCTTATGTGGAGAGTAGTAAATTTTCTATGCAAGTAAATCATGAAAAGAATGCTTTAGGTGCTGGTTATATTGTTTAATTTATTCATGATGCTACTGAAAATTATTATGAGGGAGGAATATATGCTTGTAGGAATTGCAATAATATCAAGTTTCCTCTCTATGTGCTTAAAGTTTTGAAGTTATGCTTGTTTTGCCTTCCTATGCTAGTTGATTGTTGTTCCCATAAGTTGTTTGCTCACAAAATCCCTATGCATAGGAAGTGGGTTAGACTTAAATGTTCTAGTCATATTCTTCATGATGCTCTCTTTATGTTTCAATTCTTATGTTTTATGTGAGCATCATTGAAATCATCATGCCTAGCTAGGGGCGTTAAACGATAGCGCTTGTTGGGAGGCAACCCAATTTTATTTTTGTTTCTTGATTTTTGGTTCTCTTTAGTAATAAATAATCCATCTAGCTTCTGTTAAGATGAGGTTTTATGTTTTAATTAGTGTTTGTGCCAAGTAGAACCTTTGGGAAAACTTGGGTGAAGTCTTTATGATCATGCTGTAAAAAACAGAAACCTTAGCGCTCATGAGATTAGATAAAACTTTTTACTGGAGAGTATATTTAGTTGATTATTTTTGAATATGATTACTAGACAAATTCCTCAGGTCCACCAATTTATATTAGAATTTTTTGAGTTTCAGAAGTTTGCGTTAGTTACAGATTACTACAGACAGTTCTGTTTTTGACAGATTCTGTTTTTCGTGTGTTGTTTGCTTATTTTGATGACTCTATGGCCAGTAAAATAGTTTATAAACCATAGAGAAGTTGGAATACAGTAGGTTTAACACCAATATAAATAAAGAATGAGTTCATTACAGTAGCTTGAAGTGGTGTTTTGTTTTCTTTCGCTAACGGAGCTCACGAGTTTTCTGTTGAGTTTTGTGTTGTGAAGTTTTCAAGTTTTGGGTAAAGATTCGATGGACTATGGAATAAGGAGTGGCAAGAGCCTAAGCTTGGGGATGCCCAAGGCACCCCAAGGTAATATTCAATGACAACCAAGAGCCTAAGCTTGGGGATGCCCCGGAAGGCATCCCCTCTTTAGTCTTCGTTCATCGGTAACTTTACTTGGAGCTATATTTTTATTCACCACATGATATGTGTTTTGCTTGGAGTGTCATTTTATTTTCTTTAGATTTGCTTGCTGTTTGAATAAAATACCAAGATCTGAAATTCTTAAATGAGAGACAGCCTTCACTTAGCTACATAATTATTTAACTACTCATTGATCTTCACTCATATCTTTTTGGAGTAGTTTGTCATTTACTAGTGTGCTTCACTTATATCCTATGAGTAAATGGTTGAATGATTTGAATGTCATAAATCTGAAATTATATATGTTTCATATGCCTTTCCCATGGTTGAGTAATGACTTCACATATAAGAAGTAGAGGTGGTAAATTTATTGAAGGTTAGCAAACATTGTATTGGTCACTTGAACAATTCATGAAAGAATATTGAAGGAAGAGAGATTTCACATATAATACTATCTTGGACATCTTCTATGATTGTGAGCCCCATTAATTATTTTCAAACCTGAGCAAACTAGTTGAATTTGGACAAGGAAGACAACATAATGAGTTATGCTTGGGTATATTTGTATAGAAGTTATATTGTTATGGATCATCTAACATGTGGTGCTTGCTATTAAGAATCCTTTGCTAGCCAAAATATCTGTACTAAGCGGGAATACTGCTTGTGCATCCAAATTCCTTGAACCAAGTTTATTCGATGAGTGTCCACCATATCTACCTATATGCGGTATTTACCTGTCGTTCCAAGTAAATTTGCATGTGCCAAACTCTAAACCTCCAAATAATAATCTGTTTTGTATGCCCGAATCGCTCATGTAGCGACTAGGGGCTAACAGTATCTTCCATGCTAGGTGGGTTATTCTCACGATGAGTGGACTCCGCCCATCATTCACGAGAAAATGGCTGGTAACTGGGATACCCAGTCCCATGATCAAAAGATCGAAATCAAATCAAAAATAATTGCAAACAAAACTCCCCCAGGATTGATGTTAGTTAGAGGCACCCGTTGTTTCGGGCAAGCCATGGATTGATGATTGTTGGTGGAGGGGGAGTAAAAATCTTTACCTTTCTGTTTGGGAACCGCCTATAATGTATGTAGTATGGAAGATATTGGGAACTCTTGGTCGTTATGTTTACAATGAAATCATACCTCTCAAAATTATTTTCATCTCCATTTTCGCTTCGAGCTCTGGCACCTCTGCAAATCCCTGCTTCCCTCTGCGAAGGGCCTATCTTTTACTTTTATGCAAGAGTCAGTAGTATTCCTTCACATTCCAACCTACTCTTTAGTTGGCAAGCATCATGTGATGGAAAGATTTGAGCATATATGGCCATTCAAATATATTTGATCATGAATTATTATTGTTGACAATTATCTATATGATAAATGAGTTGGGAGGCGAAACATTAAGCCCCTATCTTTCTCTGTGTTCGATGGATGCTATTTGTTCTAAAAATATGATTTGAGTGGTAGCAATCATGGAAGATTAAAAGATAGTTGAGTATGTGAAGTTTGCTGAATCAAACCTCTGACATAGACCCTTCCTGAAAATAAGATGAATTGTAATTGTTTGATGACTAATAACATGGTTTGTTAGTTTTCAAGAAAGTTTATGATCTATACTTTAACATGTGAATAGTCTGTTACTTGATCATGAAAAGTTCTATGAGTTGAGCTACTGTTATGACATATAAGGATGCTAGAAAAGGTGATTGAAATTATCATTGATCAAACTTGTGCACCAGCTAGCATTCACACTTCATAAATTATTTCTTTTATCATTTACCTACTCGAGGACGAGCGGGAATTAAGCTTGGAGATTGTCGATGTCAAAACCAGCGGATCTCGGGTAGGGGGTCCCAAACTATGCGTCTAGGCGGATGGTAACAGGAGACAAGGGACACAATGTTTTTGCCCAGGTTCGGGCCCTCTCGATGGAGGTAAAAACCTACTCCCGCTTGATTAATATTGATGATATGGGTAGTACAAGAGTAGATCTACCACGAGATCAGAGAGGCTAAACCTTAGAAGCTAGCTTATGGTATGATTGTTGTTCGTCCTATGGACTAAAACCCTCCGGTTTATATAGACACCGGAAAGGGCTAGGATTACACAGAGTCGGTTACAATGGGAGGAGATCTACACAACCGTATCGCCAAGCTTGCCTTCCACACCAAGGAAAGTCCCATCCGGACACGGGACGAAGTCTTCAATCTTGTATCTTCATAGTCCAAGAGTCCGTCCAAAGGTATAGTCCGGCTATCCGGACACCCCCTAATCCAGGACTCCCTCAGTAGCCCCTGAACCAGGCTTCAATGATGACGAGTCCGGCGCGCAGATTGTCTTCGGCATTGCAAGGCGGGTTCCTCCTCCGAATACTTCATAGAAGATTTTGAACACAAGGATAGTGTCTGGCTCTGCAAAATAAGTTCCACATACTGCCGTAGAGAGAATAATAATTGCACAAATCTAATATGCTGACTATTCTGTAGCGTGACATCACACCACAGCCAAGCCTTTATTCGAATCGTTTTACTGTCCCACCTTAGCGCGTTTATCGAGGCGGTTTCCTTGGCATGTCTTGTCAAAGCAGAGATCGTGTCCCCTTATTCCGGGATTCTCATCAATACGGGCGTGGGTAACCCAACCGTGCCCGTTGGTATATCTCCTCGATCAAAAGCGAGCCCCAAATGGTCACAGGGAGGGCTCTTGGTATTCAACCTCTTATAAAGAGACCAAGGCCTTACTCCTTTCTTTTAATCCCAATCGAATTCGCCCTTCGCCTCGAGTTCCAGCACCCAAGGCCCCAGATTTCAGGCCCTTTGGACCTTCGACGATGTCTGGTTCCGACCTTCGAGGCCGATGGATTCCTTCCTCCATCACGGAGGAAGACGTGCTAAAGCTGAGAGAGGCCGGGTTTTTGACCGGCGAAATCTCGCATAGGCTGCCTGCCCAAGCGCAGGTCATTCCCACTCCTAAGCCTGGCGAGAGCGTGGTGTTCGTATCTCACTTCCTCCGAGGGCTAGGCTTTGTGACGGATCCCTTCGTGAGGGGGCTCATGTTCTATTATGGGCTGGAATTTCATGACTTAGCTCTGGAGTCCATCCTCCACATTTCATCATTCATCGTCGTGTGTGAAGCCTTCCTCCGTATTACTCCTCACTTCGGACTATGGCTCAAGACCTTCAAAGTAGAGCCGAAGATGATCGAGGGACAGCACGCGGAGTGCGGAGGTGCTGTTATAAGCAAGAATGTTGACGCTCCATGGCCCGAGGGCTCCTTTCAAGAGGAGCCCAGCTTATGGCAACGGGAGTGGTTTTATATCATAGCTCCCAGGGGTACCAAGTGGGTGGCACTGCCTGCTTTCCGCTCGGGTCCCCCGCCCCGACTAGTGTCATGGGTCAATAAGGGGCTGGACTAGGGGGCCGGCAAAGGACGTGCCCCTGTTGCAGGGCCGCATTCGTGATCTTTTGGAAAGAGACATCAGTCTGGTTGTGGTGACGCGGGTCATGTTGATTCGCCGAACCCTGCCCTGCAAACGTCGCCCCCTCCGCCTGTGGGAGTTCAATCCGGAGGGACCACGAGCTCTCCAACATTTTATGGGCGTGACGCCCGTGGAGATGTACAAATTGTTCTTCGGATCAGAAGCAATGTGTCCGGACTCGACCGAGGACGCAGGTCTGAGCTGCAATCATCCGGATACTCAAGTAAGTAGCCCTATGCCCGGACACGCTATCCATATATCTATCATAACATTGCCCTTAAAAGAGATGTCCTTAAAACAGGAGTGGATTGCGAAAGCAAAGCTAATTAGGTGCCCGGCCCCCCTCCCCGAGACGATGCCGGATCCCCTGTTAACCAGGATGCTGGAGGTTGTGCCTTTGGAAGAAAACAAGAGGGGACAAGGAAGCTAATGCCTCCTCGAAGGAGGTTGTCCGGAAGGGAGGAATCGAAAATTCCTCTCCTCAGGGGAAGAAGAGGACTGCCTCTGAAGACCCGGAGACCATGGCCTCAAAGCGGGGGAAGAAATCTTCGTCGGAGGGTCTTGTGCCGGGGGATACTTCGGCCGAATTATGCCCTCAAGGGGATCAGCCCTCCACCGAGCCGTAAGTAGAGAGGGGTTTTTCTTTTTAAGAAATGAGAGAAATCCTTGCTCTATTTCTGAGGAAAGTAACCGCAAATTTACCTTGTAATTCGGACCTTAGCCCTTCTCAACAGAGCTCGTCTTCAGGGGATCTTCTTCCGGAGATGATGGAGAGCGGAACGCCTCCCCCTGCCATACCGCCTTATGAGGCAGGCGACCCTGAGGTATCGTCGCGGAGGGTTTCTCTGAATCTGGCGGGCCGGAAGGCAGTCATATGGCCCCCCAAAGCCCTCCGTGTCCAGCCTTCGAAAAGGGGCATCGGATGAGTCCGGCACCGCCTAGTGCACGGTCGGAGGAACTGAAGGATCTGCTAGGGCGAGCGTCTATCTTAGAGGAGCACCGTACATTGATGGGTACGGTGATTGAAAGGATTTCATCCGCGGAGAGCAGATTGCACGAGGCCGTCAGGAGTTTACTAACAGGTTTTGAGGTACGCGAAGTAATGTACCCTTTTGACAGTTTCGCATAAATAAGATGTGCCCTGTGTAGATAGTAGCCCCTGAGACTCTATGCGTTTTCAAAAGTGACGGCGCGCAGAGGATCATAATCCCAGGTATAATATGCCGCCTTCCTATGTAGGCGGCAAAGTGTCCGGTGGCCAACTGGACTGATGAATTTGCCGAGCTAAAGAGGCAACTTGACGTGGCAGATGCCGACATCACGCTTGTCAACAAGCGGCTTGACGAGGCAAAAGGTATGTAATTTCTCTGGAGGCACCTGGTAAGAGGAGCTTGATGCCAGTATCTTTCAACGTGTGCGTTTGATGTAGATGGTGCCGCCGCCATGGAGAACCTTCGGGCGGAACTCGCCCGAGCCAAGGAGCAGGCTAGGAAAAGTGATGTGGCTGCCGTAAAGGCAATTGAAGAGCTGAAAGCCGAACAGGCTGCTCACTGCCGAAGCAAGAAGGAAATAGTCGAGATGGCTGTAAAGTTGAAGAGCGCTGCTGACCGTTGCAAGCTTCTTGAAAAAGATCGGGCGGAACGGACGGACCTGGAGAAGGCCACTACAGCGGCCAAGGATGCTCGTTCTGCGATGAGAGCAATGAAGGAGGAGCTACATCAGGCCGGAGATATCACGGCTGGAAAGCCCTTTATGTTGCGGAGGAAGTTCGGGGATCCTAAACATGCTCCGTTGGACCGGATGTGGAGTACGGCGGACACTTATCTGGATTTGGCGGCGAGTGCCGCGGACGCGGCCGAACACTTCCGAGATCAAGAAGATCGCGAAGTGGAAAAGCTCTTCTGGTCACAGTTCCTCAATCCAGAGCGTCCACTTCCATTAGCCGATCGTTTGGCCGAATGGGCCGAGTTGACTAGGTTATCCGGACTCGCCATGAAGAATGTCGTGAGTCATCTGTGGCCGGAAAGGCCAAAGCCGAAAAGTTATTTTAGATTGGTGCAGCAGTTCCTTGGTGCGGTGCCGCATATCAATGAAATGAAGAGGTCAGCATGCATAAAGGGTGCGCGGATGGCTCTTCCGTGTCAAGACATACTGGGCGGAGATGGAGGCCACCGCTGTTGCATCCCAAGACTCGGACGAAAGCCGAGTACCTGCCGAGCACTATTTTCAGGAAGTTCTGCAGGGCGCTCGTTTAATAGAGACGCAGTGCTCGAAGGATATTATGTTCGAATAACATGTATCATTGTAAGACAATATTTTGATAAATTGTAGAAGCTTTTTATACTTGTGCCTGCAAGTATTATAATGCCTCCTGTGCGGCCGTTAAGATATATGTATATATAATCTGAAAGATGGCAGTCGTCGGCTTCAGCCCCCACGCATATAATGCGGGGGTGTTCGCAGAAGGCGCATTTTCACACTTGATCCAACGTCTTGGTCCATAGAGGTGATAGCGCAGCGAACTAGGCAATCGGACTATAATGCTTTATCACTTTCACTTAGCCATACGAGTTTGACAGTGAGGCTACTATATAGCCCCTGGTGGCGCCTGCGCTCGCCCGAACTCGGGGCGCGTGTGTGCCTGGCCGGGAAACGGCCCTTCGTTAATGCGGAGGAATCCTAAAGATTCCGGTAGGTCATTGAGTGGTTGACCAGTCTCACGCTATATCATGACAGTCAGTTTTCAGCTTTCTCTACTGAGGTGCTCGCCTGGCCGAACCGGGGCACAATCGCAGTAGTTCTCCTGGTGCCGCCTTAGCCGATAGAGCGGAACGTACGGCAGCACAACATAGGAGCCAGGAAAACCCAACATTTGACCAAAACATGATTCGGAGCTGATGCATATAAGGCCAAACTCGCGACGCCGAACACTCCCTAAGGTATTCAGTATTTATGAAAATGGGCTGAACAACGCCCTTGGTAGTAAGCCCCTTGTGTCCGGGTACGCGCAAAGTTCTGGCGTGGCCACATGCCAAGATGCCAGCCTCCTCCTCGGTTATACCAAGAAACCGGGGGATGTGTATCAACAAGAGACAGTGAAAAAGGTTTACGCAGGGTCTTGATCTAAAAAGAATCCTTGGAACGGGTCCCTGCTGCACGTCTGCGCCTGTGTCTCCGCTGTGTCGTATCCTGGACAGGTGTAGCACGGTGTTCATCTGTAAAAGAGAGGAACTTTAGTTGAAAAAGATCGTGCGAGATGTATATTGTACTAAATAAACAAAGTATAATTCAAAATGGGTAAAATTGAGCTTTATTGTCTCTTGTTTTACATGCGCGGAGCCCCTAGTACAGGGGTATACGGCTATTAAGCCTTTATCAATTGTATGTTTACGCCGAACTCGTCTAGCCATGTCTGTGGTCTTAACGACCCGTTTAGGCGCTTTGATTGGTGAAGCCGTTTTAGTGTGTGGCTGTCAAAGCAGCCGCATATTCTTCCGTGCTCGAGGAACACTCGATATTTCCCTTTAGTGAGATGATGCCTCGTGGACCGGGCATCTTAAGCGTAAGAGATGCATAATGCGGTATTGCGTTAAAGTGGGCGAAAACTTCGCGTCCCAGTAGTGCTTGATAGCTACTTGAAAATGGGGCGATGTGGAAGGTTAGCTTTTCGCGGCGGAAGTTATCGGGGGAGCCGAACACAACTTCTAGCCGGAGAGAACCCGTACAATGGGCATCCGGGCCTGGCATTACTCCTTGAAAGGAAGTGTTGCTATGGCGAATTTTTGTTGGGTCCATCCCCATTTTGCGGACTGTGTCCTGATATATCAGGTTTAAACTACTGTCACCGTCCATCAGGACTCGTGTAAAGTGGAGTCCATCAATTATCGGGTCTAACACCAAGGCAGCACAGTCTGCATGCCGGATACTTCTAGAGTAATCCTGATGGTCGAAGGTGATCGGTTTTGACAACCAGTGGCGAAGCTCCTTGGTGATAGGCCGCATGGCGCGTATCTCTATAGGCGCCACTCTGTTTTTCCCTTTTGTCACGTGAAGTAAGTTTACTGTTTTGACCTCTTGTGGGAAATTCTTTTGTTTCCTGGTGCTCTGCTTGTCGGGTTCGTCATCGTCCTCACTTGGTGTGTCGAGCCCCTTGTGCTCGGCGTTGAGTTTGCCGGATTGCTTGAAGACCCAACAATCTCTGTGGGTATGGTTTGCAGGCTTCCTGGGAGTACTGTGGATTTGACATATCATGTCCAAGATTTTGTTTAGGTTAGATAGCTCGTCCTTGTTATCCTTTAGGGGCAGCTTTTTCTGATTCTGTCGCGAGCTTTTGAATCTGGCGTTGACTGCCGTGCTCTTCGGGTTGTTTCCCTTATTCCGGCGCTGGTCCTTGCTGCGTCGCGGTTTCCCATTTCCATCCCTGACTTCGGATTTACTTGGATCGCTGGTGCTGCATCTTGCCAACCAGCTATCCTCTCCGGCGCAAAAGCGGGTCATGAGGCTTGTTAATGCGGCCATTGTTCTTGGCTTTTCTTGGCCGAGGTGTCTGGCGAGCCATTCGTCTCGAACGCTATGTTTGAAAGCTGCTAAGGCTTTGGCGTCCGGACAGTCGACTATCTGGTTCTTTTTAGTGAGAAATCTGTTCCAGAATTTCCGGGCTGACTCTCCAGGCTGTTGAGTTATATGACTTATATCGTCTGCATCCGAAGGGCGGACATAGGTCCCTTGAAAATTTGCCTGAAAAGCATCCTCGAGCTCTTCCCAACTTCCAATGGTGTTTTCGGGAAGGCCTTTAAGCCAATGCCGGGCTGGCCCTTTGAGCTTGAGGGGTAAGTATTTTATGGCATGGAGGTCATCTCCTCTGGCCATGTGTATGTGGAGGATATAATCCTCAATCCAGACTCCAAGGTCTGTTGTTCCGTCGTACGCCTCTATGTTTACGGGCTTGCATCCCGCTGGAAATTCATGGTCCAGCACCTCATCGGTGAAACATAGGGGGTGTGCGGCACCCCTGTATTTGGGTGTGTCATGATGTTCAGATACTTGTTGTGTTGCATTGCTTACTAGAGCTTGCTTTCTTGGCCCGTAGATAGATCTGGCTAGGCCATCTTTTTGATGTGAATCCTTGGGTGGATCGCATGCCGGCTTGTGTGCGGTGCCGCTTGCCGCTCTATGTTGGCCATGGGGTCGTCTATCCGACCGGGTGGCTTCCTTATTTTTTGATTGCGGAGGCTCTAAGGCCTCCTCATCAAATTCAGGCAGTAGCTTTCGCTTCGGGTAGCTTTTTGTGTGGCGATTGCCGCCGTATTTGTCTATGGTGTTGAGTACTTTGCTCCATCTAATTCTGAGTGCATCTTCCGCTGTTTTGAGCTTCCGCTTCTGCTTTTTTAGGCTACGCGAAGTGGCGATGAGCCTTTTGTGGAGGTTCTTCTGCTCCAGTAACTTGTCCGGCGTGAGGTTGTCCGGACTGTTATCTTCGCCGGGGACGGGTTGTTCGGTTTGTTTATCCAAGTTGCCCTATTCGGACGGTTGCTCAAAGGCATGTTCATTGTCCGCCGGCTCGCCCTGCTCTATGGCTGGGTCTGTATGGCTGTTGTCTCTATCGAGGTGGGGCTTGGAGCGGCTCTTACGTCGCCGCTTTGACTGCTTTTCGAGGGAACGATCCCTCGTTGTGTCCCTTTGTTCCTCGTCGTCGCTTCCTTTAGGTGTGTCGACCATGCATACATCGCGAGATGAGGTGGTTGTACAGTGCCCTATAGGCGCTGGTTCCTGTTCGTCTCCTACATCATCGTCCATACCGAAGATGTCTTTGGAGTCAAAGTCTAGCATGTCGGTTAAATCATCGACAGTGGCTACGAAGTGGGTGGTGGGTGGGCGTCAAATTTCTTCGTCGTCTGCATCCCAATCCTGCCGGTCATAATCCGGCCAGGACTCTCCTGACAAAGAGAGAGACCTTAGTGAATTCAGAATGTCGCCGAAGGGCGAGTGCTGAAAGATATCCGCGGCGGTGAATTCCATGATCGGCGCCCAATCAGATTCGATAGGCGGGGGCGCGGATGGCTCGGATTCCGGAGGAGAGTCTGGCACCTTGGAGTCACGAGCTTCGCAGAGGATAAGGCTAGTGTTCGGCTCGATCGCCATCGAGACTGCAGCCCCTGGGACGGGGTCTAGCCACCCGTCCTCGATCGGTGCAGTCGGCTCCAAGCTAAGGGTCGGAGCGGATGCGGCCTCCAGGGCACTGTTCGGCGGCAGAGCTAAATCATCCCATCGTGACAGTGCGGCACGCCCGGCTGTGGTTCAAACCGTCGAAGATCAAGTCCCCGCGGATGTCTACCGTGTAATTCAAACTTCCAAATCTGACCTGATGGCCAGGGGCGTAGCTTTCGATCTGCTCCAGATGGCCAAGCGAATTGGCCCGAAGTGCAAAGCCGCCGAATATGAAGATATGTCCGGGGAGAAAAGTCTCACCCTGGACCGCATCGTTGTTGATGATCGGAGGAGCCATCGGGCCTAAAGACGACGACACAGAGGAACTCTCAATGGAAGCACCAATGTCGGTGTCAAAATCGGCGGATCTCGGGTAGGGGGTCCCAAACTGTGCGACTAGGCGGATGGTAACAGGAGACAAGGGACACAATGTTTTTACCCAGGTCCGGGCCCTCTCGATGGAGGTAAAACCCTACTCCTGCTTGATTAATATTGATGATATGGGTAGTACAAGAGTAGATCTACCACGAGATCAGAGAGGCTAAACCCTAGAAGCTAGCCTATGGTATGATTGTTGTTCGTCCTACGGACTAAAACCCTCCGATTTATATAGACACCGGAAAGGGCTAGGGTTACACAGAGTCGGTTACAATGCGAGGAGATCTACACATCCGTATCGCCAAGCTTGCCTTCCATGCAAAGGAAAGTCCCATCCGGACACGGGACGAAGTCTTCAATCTTGTATCTTCATAGTCCAAGAGTCCCGCCAAAGGTATGGTCCGGCTATCCGGACACCCCCTAATCCAGGACTCCCTCAGGGATGTTGATACGTCTCCAACGTATCTATAATTTATGAAGTATTCATGCTATTATATTATCCATCTTGGATGTTTAATGGGCTTTACTATGTACTTTTATATTATTTTTGGGACTAACTTATTAACCCAGAGCCCAGTGCTAGTTTCTGTTTTTTCCCTTGTTTCGGTGTTTCACAAAAAAGGTGTATCAAACGGAGTCCAAACGGAATGAAACCTTCGGAAAAGTTATTTTTGGAAAGAAAGCAATACGGGATACTTGGAGTGCACGTCAGGGGATCAACGAGGAGGGCACGAGGCAGGGGGGGCGCCCATCCCCCCTGGGCGCGCCATCCACCCTCGTGGGGCCCTTGTGGCTCCCCTGACGTATTTCTTCCTCCTATATATACCAATATACCCTAAAACCTTTGGGGAACAGAAGAGATCGGGAGTTCCGCCGCCGCAAGCCTCTGTAGCCACCAAAAACCAATCGGGACCCTGTCCCGGCACCCTGTCGGAGGGGGGAACCCTCACCGGTGGCCATCTTCATCATCCCGGCGTTCTCCATGACGAGGAGGGAGTAGTTCACCCTCGGGGCTGAGGGTATGTACCAGTAGCTATGTGTTTGATCTCTCTCTCTCTCTCTCGTGTTCTTGAGGTGATACGATCTTGATGTATCATGAGCTTTGCTATTGTAGTTGGATCTTATGATGTTTCTCCCCCTCTACTCTCTTGTAATGGATTGAGTTTCCCTTTTTGAGTTATCTTATCAGATTGAGTCTTTAAGGATTTGAGAACACTTGATGTATGTCTTGCGTGGGATAACCGTGGTGACAATGGGTTATTCTATTGATTTACTTGATGTATGTTTTGGTGATCAACTTGCGGGTTCCGCCCATGAACCTATGCATAGGGGTTGGCACACGTTTTCGTCTTGACTCTCCGGTAGAAACTTTGGGGCACTCTTTGAGGTTCTATGTGTTGGTTGAATAGATGAATCTGAGATTGTGTGATGCATATCGTATAATCATACCCACGGATACTTGAGGTGACATTGGAGTATCTAGGTGACATTAGGGTTTTGGTTGATGTGTGTCTTAAGGTGTTATTTTACTATGAACTCTAGGGCTGTTTGTGACACTTATAGGAATAGCCCAATGGATTGATCGGAAAGAATAACTTTGAGGTGGTTTCGTACCCTACCATAATCTCTTCGTTTGTTCTCCGCTATTAGTGGCTTTGGAGGAACTCTTTGTTGCATGTTGAGGGATATTTCTATGATCCAATTATGTTATTATTTCTGAGAGAACTTGCACTAGTGTAAGTATGAACCCTAGGCCTTGTTTCAACACATTGCAATACCATTTTCGCTCACTTTTATCATTAGTTACCTTGCTGCTTTTATATTTTCAGATTACAAAAACCTTTATCTACCATCCATATTGCACTTGTATCACCATCTCTTCGCCGAACTAGTGCACCTATATAATTTACCATTGTATTGGGTGTGTTGGGGACACAAGAGACTCTTTGTTATTTGGTTGCAAGGTTGTTTGAGAGAGACCATCTTCATGTTGGAAATATGCCCTAGAGGCAATAATAAAATGGTTATTATTATATTTCCTTGTTCATGGTAATTGTCTATTGTTCATGCTATAATTGTGTTATCCGGATATCGTAATACATGTGTGAATACATAGACCACAACATGTCCCTAGTAAGCCTCTAGTTGACTAGATCGTTGATCAACAGATAGTCATGGTTTCCTGACTATGGACATTAGATGTCATAAATAACGGGATCACATCATTAGGAGAATGATGTGATGGACAAGACCCAATCCTAAGCATAGCACAAGATCATGTAGTTCGTCTGCTACAGCTTTTCTAATGTCAAGTATCATTTCCTTAGACCATGAGATTGTGCAACTCCTGGATACTGTAGGAATACTTTGGGTGTGCCAAACATCACAACGTAACTGGGTGACTATAAAGGTGCACTACAGGTATCTCCGAAAGTGTCTATTGGGTTGGCAGGAATCGAGACTGGGATTTGTCACTCTGTATGACGGAGAGGTATCTCTGGGCCTACTCGGTGATGCATCATCATAATGAGCTCAATGTGACCAAGTGGTTGATCACGGGATCATGCATTACAGTACTAGTAAAGAGACTTGCCGGTAACGAGATTGAACGAGGTATCGGGATACCGACAATCGAATCTCGGGCAAGTATCATACCGATAGACAAAGGGAATTGAATACGGGATTGATTGAATCCTCGACATCGTGGTTCATCTGATGAGATCATCGTGGAACATGTGGGATCCAACATGGGTATCTAGATCCCACTGTTGGTTATTGACCGGAGAGTCATCTCGGTCATGTCTGTGTGTCTCCCGAACCCGTAGGGTCTACACACTTAAGGTTCGGTGACACTAGGGTTGTAGAGATATTAGTATGCGGTAACCCGAAAGTTGTTCGGAGTCCCGGATGATATCCCGGACGTCACAAGGAGTTCCAGAATGGTCCGGAGGTAAAGATTTGTATATAGGAAGTCCAGTTTCGGCCACCAGGAAAGTTTCGGGAGTCACTGGTATTGTACCGAGACCACCGGAAGGGTCCCGGGGGTCCACCGGGTGGGGCCACCTATCTCGGAGGGCCCCATGGGCTGAAGTGGGAAGGGAACCAGCCCCTGGTGGGCTGGTGCGCCCCCATGGGCCTCCCCCTGCGCCTAGGGTTGGAAACCCTGGGGGTGGGGGCGCCTCACCAGACTTGGGGGGCAAGTTTCCCCCCTTGGCCGCCGCCCCCCTTGAGATTGGATCTCTAGAGGCCGGCGCCCCCCCTAGGGCCCCTATATAAAGAGGGGGGAGGGAGGGCTGCGCACCGAAGCCCCTGGCGCCTCCCTCTTCCCCCGTAACACCTCTCCCTCTCGCTTGCGCTTGGCGAATCCCTACCGGGATCCCGCTACTTCCACCACCACGATGTCGTGCTGCTGGATCTCCATCAACCTCTCCTTCCCTTGCTGGATCAAGAAGGAGGAGACGTCTTCCCCAACCGTACGTGTGTTGAACGCGGAGGTGCCGTCCGTTCGGCGCTCGGTCATCGGTGATTTGGGTCACGACGAGTACGACTCCATCAACACCGTTCTCTTGAACGCTTCTGCTCGCGATCTACAAGGGTATGTAGATGCACTCCCCTCTCCCTCATTGCTAGATGTCTCCATAGATTGATCTTGGTGATGCGTAGAAAATTTTAATTTCTGCAACAATCCCCAACAGTGGCATCAGAGCTAGGTGTATGTGTAGTTTCTATGCACGAGTAGAACACAAGTTGTTGTGGGCGTTGATTTTGTCAATTTACTTGCCGTTACTAGTCTTATCTTGATTCGGCGGCATCGTGGGATGAAGCGGCCCGGACCGACCTTACACGTACACTTACGTGAGATAGGTTCCACCGCCTGACATGCACTAGTTGCATAAGGTGGCTAGCGGGTGTCTGTCTCTCCCACTTTAGTGGGATCGGATTCGATGAAAAGGGTCCTTATGAAGGATAAATATAAATTGGCATATCACGTTGTGGTTTTGGCGTAGGTAAGAAACAATCTTGCTAAGAAACCTATAGCAGCCACGTAAAAAATTTGCAACAACAATTAGAGGAGGTCTAACTTGTTTTTGCAGCATATGCTGTGTGATGTGATATGGCCAAAAAGGATGTGACGAATGATATATGTGATGTATGAGATTGATCATGTTCTTGTAATAGGAATCACGACTTGCATGTCGATGAGTATGACAACCGTCAGGAGCCATAGGAGTTGTCTTAATTTATTTATGACATGCATGTCAACATAAACATCATGTAATTACTTTACTGTATTGCTAAACCATTAGCCATAGTAGTAGAAGTAATAGATGACGAGACAACTTAATGAAGACACGATGATGGAGATCATGATGATGGAGATCATGGTGTCATGCCGGTGATGATGATGATCATGGCGCCCTGAAGTTGGAGATCAAAAGGAGCAAAATGATATTGGCCATATCATGTCACTATTTGATTGCATGTGATGTTTATCATGTTTTACATCTTATTTGCTTAGAACGACAGTAGCTTAAATAAGATGATCCCTCGCAATAATTTCAAGAAAGTGTTCCCCCTAACTGTGCACCATTGTGAAGGTTCGTTGTTTCGAAGCACCACGTGATGATCGGGTGTGATAGATTCTAACGTTCGAATACAACGGGTGTAAGCCAGATTTACACACGCAATACAGTTAGGTTGACTTGACGAGCCTAGCATGTACAGACATGGCCTCGGAACACGGAAGACCGAAAGGTCAAACATGAGTCGTATAGAAGATACGATCAACATGAAAATGTTCACCGATGATGACTAGTCCGTCTCACGTGATGATCGGACACGGCCTAGTTGACTCGGATCATGTATCACTTAGATGACTAGAGGGATGTCTATCTGAGTGGGAGTTCATTTATAATTTGATTAGATGAACTTAATTATCAGGAACATAGTCTAAAAAAAGTCTTTGCAATATGTCTTGTAGATCAAATGGCCAACGCTAATGTTGCCCTCAACTTCAACGCGTTCCTAGAGAAAACCAAGCTGAAAGACGATGGCAGCAACTACACGGACTGGGTCCGTAACCTCAGGATTATCCTCATAGCTGCCAGGAAAGCATATGTCCTTGATGCACCACTAGGTGAAGCACCTGTTTTCCCTGCAGAACAAGACGTTATGAATGCTTGGCAGACGCGTAATGATTATTACTCCCTGGTTCAGTGCGGCATGCTTTACAGCTTAGAACCGGGGCGCCAAAAGCGTTTTGAGCAACATGGAGCATATGAGATGTTCCAAGAGCTGAAAATGGTTTTCCAAGCTCATGCCCGGGTCGAGAGATATGAAGTCTCCGACAAGTTCTACAGTTGTAAGATGGAGGAGAACAGTTCTGTCAGCAAGCACATACTCAAAATGTCTGGGTTGCACAACCGCTTGTCTCAGCTGGGAGTTAATCTCCCGAATGATGCGGTCGTTGACAGAATCCTTCAGTCGCTCCCACCTAGCTACAAGAGCTTTGTGATGAAATTCAATATGCAGGGGATGGAAAAGACCATTCCCGAGGTATATTCAATGTTGAAATCAGCGGAGGTGGAAATCAAAAAGGAACATCAAGTGTTGATGGTGAATAAAACCACTAAGTTCAAGAAAGGCAAGGGTAAAAAGAATTTCAAGAAGGACGGCAAGGGAGTTGCCGCGTCCGGTAAGCAAGCTGCCGGGAAGAAGCCAAAGAATGGACCCAAGCCTGAGACTGAGTGCTCTTATTGCAAGGAAAACGGTCACTGGAAGTGGAACTGCCCCAAGTACTTAGCAGATAAGAAGGCCGGCAATACCAAAGGTATATGTGATATACATGTTATTGATGTGTACCTAACCAGCGCTCGTAGTAGCTCCTGGGTATTTGATACCGGTGCAGCTGCTCATATTTGTAACTCAAAACAGGAACTGCGGAATAAACGGAGACTGGCGAAGGACGAGGTGACGATGCGCGTCGGGAATGGTTCCAAGGTTGATGTGATCGCCGTCGGCACGCTACCTCTATATTTACCTACGGGGTTAGTTTTAAACCTCAATAATTGTTATTTAGTACCAGCTTTGAGCATGAACATTGTATCTGGATCTCATTTAATGCGAGATGGCTACTCATTTAAATCTGAGAATAATGGTTGTTCTATTTATATGAGAGACATGTTTTATGGTCATGCCCTGCTGGTCAATGGTTTATTCTTATTTAATCTCGAACGTGATGTTGCACATATTCATAGTGTGAATAAAAAAAGATGTAAGGTTGATAATGATAGTCCCACATACTTGTGGCACTGCCGCCTTGGTCACATTGGTGTCAAACGCATGAAGAAACTCCATGCAGATGGACTTTTGGAGTCTCTTGATTATGAATCATTTGACACGTGCGAACCATGCCTCATGGGCAAAATGACCAAGACTTCGTTCTCCGGAACAATGGAGCGAGCAACCAACTTATTGGAAATCATACATACTGATGTGTGCGGTCCAATGAGCGTTGAGGCTCGCGGTGGCTATCGTTATGTCCTCACCCTCACTAATGACTTAAGTAGATATGGGTATGTCTACTTAATGAAACACAAGTCTGAGACCTTTGAAAAGTTCAAGGAATTTCAGAGTGAGGTTGAGAATCAATGTGACAGGAAAATCAAGTTCTTACGATCAGATCATGGGGGAGAATATTTGAGTCACGAATTTGGCACGCACTTAAGGAAATGTGGAATAGTTTCACAACTCACGCCGCCTGGAACACCACAGCATAATGGTGTGTCCGAACGTCATAATCACACTCTATTGGATATGGTGTGATCTATGATGTCTCTTACCGATCTACCGCTCTCATTTTGGGGCTATGCTTTAAAGACTGCCGCATTCACTTTAAATAGGGCTCCGTCGAAATCCGTTGAGACGACACCGTATGAATTATGGTTTGAGAAGAAACCTAAGCTGTCGTTTCTAAAAGTTTGGGGATGCGATGCTTATGTCAAGAAACTTCAACCTGAAAAGCTCGAACCCAAATCGGAAAAATGTGTCTTCATAGGATACCCTAAGGAAACCATTGGGTATACCTTCTACCTCAGATCCAAAGGAAAGACCTTCGTTGCCAAGAATGGATCCTTTATAGAGAAAGAGTTTCTCTCGAAAGAAGTAAGTGGGAGGAAAGTAGAACTTGATGAAGTATTGACTCTAGAACCGGAGAGTGGCACAGCTCAAGAAAATGTTCCTGAGGTGCCTGCACCGACTAGGGAGGAAGTTAATGATGATGATGAAGGAAATATGCCCTAGAGGCAATAATAAAGTTATTATTTATTTCCTTATATCATGATAAATGTTTATTATTCATGCTAGAATTTTATTAACCGGAAACATAATACATGTGTGAATACATAGACAAACAGAGTGTCACTAGTATGCCTCTACTTGACTAGCTCGTTAATCAAAGATGGTTATGTTTCCTAACCATGGACAAAGAGTTGTTATTTGATTAACGGGATCACATCATTAGTTGAATGATCTGATTGACATGACCCATTCCATTAGCTTAGCACCCGATCGTTTAGTATGTTGCTATTGCTTTCTTCATGACTTATACATGTTCCTATGACTATGAGATTATGTAACTCCCGTGTGCCGGAGGAACACTTTGTGCGCTACCAAACGTCACAACGTAACTGGGTGACTATAAAGGTGCTCTACAGGTGTCTCCAAAGGTACATGTTGGGTTGACGTATTTCGAGATTAGGATTTGTCACTCCGATCGTCGGAGAGGTATCTCTGGGCCCTCTCGGTAATGCACATCACTTAAGCCTTGCAAGCTTTGCAACTAATGAGTTAGTTGCGGTATGATGTATTACGGAACGAGTAAAGAGACTTGCCGGTAACGAGATTGAACTAGGTATTGGATACCGACGATCGAATCTCGGGCAAGTAACATACCGATGACAAAGGGAACAACGTATGTTGTTATAGGGTCTAACTGATAAAGATCTTCGTAGAATATGTAGGAGCCAATATGGGCATCCAGGTCCCGCTATTGGTTATTGACCGGAGACGTGTCTCGGTCATGTCTACATTGTTCTCGAACCCGTAGGGTCCGCACGCTTAAGGTTTTGATGACAGTTATATTATGAGTTTATGAGTTTTGATGTACCGAAGGAGTTCGGAGTCCCGGATGAGATCGGGGACATGACGAGGAGTCTCGAAATGGTCAAGATGTAAAGATCGATATATTGGACGACTATATTCGGACATCGGAAAGGTTCCGAGTGATTCGTGTATTTTTCGGAGTACCGCGTAGTTACGGGAGAAGCAATGGGCCTTGATGGGCTTGAGTGGGAAGAGGAGAAAGGGCCAAGGGGCTGTTGCGCCCCCCCTCCTCTCTGGTCCGAATTGGACTAGGGAAAAGGGGGCCGGCCACCTTTCCTTCTCCTCTACTTCCTTCTCCCTTCCTCCCCTCTTGGTGGACTCCTAGTAGGACTCCACATCCTGGCCGCACCAATTGCCTTGGCCGGCCTCCTCCTCCTCCATCCTTTATATACTGAGGCAAGGGGCACCCTAGAGACACAAGTTGATCCACGTGATCATATTCTTAGCCGTGTGCGGCGCCCCCTGCCACCATAGTCCTCGATAATATTGTAGCGGTGCTTAGACGAAGCCCTGCGACAGTAGTACATCAAGATCGTCACCACGCCGTCGTGCTGACGGAACTCTTCCCCGACACTTTGCTGGATCGGAGTCCGGGGATCGTCATCGAGCTGAACGTGTGCTAGAACTCGGAGGTGCCGTAGTTTCGGTGCTTGATCGGTCGGGCCGTGAAGACGTACGACTACATCAACCGCGTTGTGCTAACGCTTCCGCTGTCGGTCTACAAGGGTACGTAGATCACACTCTCCCCTCGTTGCTATGCATCACCATGATCTTGCATGTGCGTAGGAAATTTTTTGAAATTACTACATTCCCCAACAGTGGCATCCGAGCCTAGGTTTTATGGTTTGATGTTATATGCACGAGTAGAACACAAGTGAGTTGTGGGCGATATAAGTCATACTGCCTACCAGCATGTCATACTTTGGTTCGGCGGTATTGTTGGATGAAGCGGCCCGGACCGACATTACGCGTACGCTTACGCGAGACTGGTTCTACCGCCGTGCTTTGCACACAGGTGGCTGGCGGGTGTCAGTTTCTCCAACTTCAGTTGAACCGAGTGTGGCTACGCCCGGTCCTTGCGAAGGTTAAAATGGCATCAACTTGACAAACTATCATTGTGGTTTTGATGCGTAGGTAAGATTGGTTCTTGCTTAAGCCCGTAGCAGCCATGTAAAACTTGCAACAAACAAAGTAGAGGACGTCTAACTTGTTTTTGCAGGGCATGTTGTGATGTGATATGGTCAAGACATGATGCTAAATTTTATTGTATGAGATGATCATGTTTTGTAACCGAGTTATCGGCAACTGGCAGGAGCCATATGGTTGTCGCTTTATTGTATGCAATGCAATCGCGCTGTAATGCTTTACTTTATCACTAAGCGGTAGCGATAGTCGTGGAAGCATAAGATTGGCGAGACGACAACGATGCTACGATGGAGATCAAGGTGTCGCGCCGGTGAAGATGGTGATCATGACGGTGCTTCGGGGATGAAGATCACAAGCACAAGATGATGATGATGGCCATATCATATCACTTATATTGATTGCATGTGATGTTTATCTTTTATGCATCTTATCTTGCTTTGATTGACGGTAGCATTATAAGATGATCTCTCACTAAATTATCAAGAAGTGTTCTCCCTGAGTATGCACCGTTGCCAAAGTTCGTCGTGCCCAGACACCACGTGATGATCGGGTGTGATAAGCTCTATGTCCATCTACAACGGGTGCAAGCTAGTTTTTGCACACGCAGAATACTCAGGTTAAACTTGACGAGCCTAGCATATGCAGATATGGCCTCGGAACACGGAGACCGAAAGGTCGAGCGTGAATCATATAGTAGATATGATCAACATAATGATGTTCACCATTGAAAACTAATCCATTTCACGTGATGATCGGTTATGGTTTAGTTGATTTGGATCACGTGATCACTTAGAAGATTAGAGGGATGTCTTTCTAAGTGGGAGTTCTTAAGTAATATGATTAATTGAACTTTAATTTATCATGAACTTAGTCCTGGTAGTATTAGCATATCTATGTTGTAGATCAATAGCTCGCGTTGTTGCTTTCATATGTTTATTTTGATATGTTCCTAGAGAAAATTGTGTTGAAAGATGTTAGTAGCAATGATGCGGATTGGATCCGTGATCTGAGGTTTATCCTCATTGCTGCACAGAAGAATTATGTCCTTGATGCACCGCTAGGTGACAGACCTATTGCAGGAGCAGATGCAGACGTTATGAACGTTTGGCTAGCTCAATATGATGACTACTTGATAGTTTAAGTGCACCATGCTTAACGGCTTAGAATCAGGACTTCAAAGACGTTTTGAACGTCATGGACCATATGAGATGTTCCAGGAGTTGAAGTTAATATTTCAAGCAAATACCCAAGTTGAGAGATATGAAGTCTCCAACAAGTTCTATAGCTAAAAGATGGAGGAGAATCGCTCAACTAGTGAGCATGTGCTCGGATTGTCTGGGTACTACAATCGCTTGAATCAAGTGGGAGTTAATCTTCCAGATAAGATAGTGATTGACAGAATTCTCTAGTCATCATCACCAAGTTAGTAGAACTTCGTGATGAACTATAATATGCAAGGGATAATGGAAACAACTCCCAAGCTCTTCGTGATGCTGAAATCAACAAAGGTAGAAATCAAGAAAAACATCATGTGTTGATGGTTGACAAGACCACTAGTTTCAAGAAAAGGGCAGAAGGAAGAAGGGGAACTTCAAGAAGAACAGCAAGCAAGTTGCTGCTCAAGTGAAGAAGCCCAAGTCTGGTCCTAAGCCTGAGACTAAGTGCTTCTACTGCAAAGGGATTGGTCAATGGAAGCGGAACTACCCCAAGTGATTAGCGGATAAGAAGGATGGCAAAGTGAACATAAGTATATTTGATATACATGTTATTGATGTGTACTTTACTAGTGTTTATAGCAAACCCTCAGTATTTTATACTAGTTCAGTTGCTAAGATTAGTAACTCGAAACAGGAGTTGCAGAATAAACAGAGACTAGTTAAGGGTGAAGTGACGATGTGTGTTCGAAGTGGTTCCAAGATTGATATGATCATCATCGCACACTCCCTATAATTTCGGGATTAGTGTTGAACCTAAATAAGTGTTATTTGGTGTTTGCGTTGAGCATGAATATGATTTGATCATGTTTATTGTAATACGGTTATTCATTTAAGTAAGAGAATAAATTGTTGTTCTGTTTACATGAATAAAACCTTATATGGTTACACACCCAATGAAAATAGTTTGTTGGATCTCGATCGTAGTGATACACATAATCATAATATTGAAACCAAAAGATGCAAAGTTAATAATGATAGTGCAACTTATTTGTAGCACTACCATTTAGGTCATATTGGTGTAAAGCGCATGAAGAAACTCCATGCTGATGGGCTTTTGGAATCACTTGATTATGAATCAGTTGATGCTTGCGAACCATGCCTCATGGGCAAGATGACTAAGACTCTGTTCTTCGGAACAATGGAGCGAGCAACAGATTTGTTGGAAATCATACATACTAATGTATGTGGTCCGATGAATATTGAGGCTCGCGACAGGTATCATTATTTTCTGATCTTCATAGATGATTTGAGCAGATATGAGTATATCTACTTGATGAAACATAAGTATGAAACATTTGAAAAGTTCAAAGAATTTCAGAGTGAAGTGAAAAATCATTGTAACAAGAAAATAAAGTTTCTACGATCTGATCGTAGAGAAGAGTATTTGAGTTACGAGTTTGGCCTTCAGTTAAAAACAATGTGAAATAGTTTCACTACTCATGCCACCTGGAACACCACAATGTAATGGTGTGTCCGAATGTCATAACCGTACTTTATTAGATATGGTGCGATCTATGATGTCTCTTACCGATCTACCACTATCGTTTTGGGGTTATGCATTAGAGACAACTGCATTCACGTTAAATAGGGCACCATCTAAATCCGTTGAGACGACACCGTGTGAACTGTGGTTTGGCAAGAAACCAAAGTTGTCATTTCTCAAAGTTTGGGGCTACGATGCTTATGTGAAAAGGTTTCATCCTGATAAGCTCAAACCCAAATCGGTGAAATGTGTCTTCATAGAATACCCAAAGGAGTCAGTTGGGTACACCTTCTATCATAGATCCGAAGGCAAGATATTCGTTGCTAAGAATGGATCCTTTCTAGAGAAGGAGTTTCTCTCGAAAGAAGTGAGTGGGAGGAAAGTAGAACTTGATGAGGTAACTGTACCTGCTCCCTTATTGGAAAGTAGTTCATCACAGAAATCTGTTCTTGTGACTACTACACCAATTAGTGAGGAAGCTAATGATGATGATCATGTAACTTCATATCAAGTTACTACCGAATCTCGTAGGTAAACCAGAGTGAGATCCGCACCAGAGTGGTACGGTAATCCGGTTCTGGAAGTCATGTTACTAGACCATGACAAACTTGCGAACTATGAGGAAGTGATGATGAGCCCAGATTCCGCAAAATGGTTTGAATCCATGAAATCTGAGATATGATCCATGTATGAGAACAAAGTATGGACATTGATGGATTTGCACGATGATCGGCAAGCCATAGAAAATAAATGGATCTTCAAGAGGAAGACAGACGCTGATAGTAGTGTTACTATCTACAAAGATAGACTTGTCGAAAAAGGTTTTTGACAAAGTTCAAGGTGCTGACTATGATGAAATTTTCTCACTCGTAGCGATGCTTAAGTCTGTCCAAATCATGTTAGCAATTGCCGCATTTTTATGAAATCTGGCAAATGGATAAACAAAACTACATTCCTTAATGGATTTAAAGAAGAGTTGTATATGATGCAACCAGAAGGTTTTGTCAATCCTAAAGATGCTAACAAAATATGCAAGCTCTAGCGATCCATCTATGGACTGGTGCAAGCATCTCGGAGTCGGGATATACGCTTTGATAAGTTGATCAAAGGATATAGTTTTATACAGACTTGCGGTGAAGCCTGTATTTACAAGAAAGTGAGTGGGAGCACTACAGCATTTCTGATAAGTATATGTGAATGACATATTGTTGATCGGAAATAATGTAGAATTATTCTGCAAAGCATAAAGGAGTGTTTGAAAGGAGTTTTTCAAAGAAAGACTTCGGTGAAGCTGCTTACATATTGAGCTTCAAGATCTATAGAGATAGATCAAGACGCTTGATAAGTTTTTTCAATGAGTACATACCTTGACAAGATTTTGAAGTAGTTCAAAATGGAGCAGTCAAAGAAGGAGTTCTTGCATGTATTACAAGGTGTGAAGTTGAGTAAGACTCAAAGCCCGACCACGGCAGAAGATAGAAAGAGAATGAAAGTCATTCCCTATGCCTCAGTCATAGGTTCTATAAAGTATGCCATGATGTGTACCAGATCTATTGTATACCATACACTGTGTTAAGTGAGGGAGTACAATAGTGATCTAGGAGTAGATCAATGGACAGCGGTCAAAATTATCCTTACTGGAATAAGGATATGTTTCTCGATTACGGAGGTGACAAAAGGTTCGTCGTGAAGGGTTACGTCGATGCAAGTTTTGACACTGATCCAGATGACTCTAAGTCTCAATCTGGATACATATTGAAAGTGGGAGCAATTAGCTAGAGTACCTCCATGCAGAGCATTGTTGACATAGAAATTTGCAAAATACTTACGGATCTAAATTTGACAGACCCGTTGACTAAAATTATCTCACAAGCAAAACATGATCACACCTTAGTACTCTTTGGGTGTTAATCACATAGTGATGTGAACTAGATTACTGACTCTAGTAAACCCTTTGGGTGTTGATCACATATGATGTGAACTATGGGTGTTGATCACATGGTGATGTGAACTATTGCTGTTAAATCACATGGCGATGTGAACTAGATTATTGACTCTAGTGCAAGTGGGAGACTGAAGGAAATATGCCCAAGAGGCAATAATAAAGTTATTATTTATTTCCTTATATCATGATAAATGTTTATTATTCATGCTAGAATTGTATTAACCGGAAACATAATACATGTGTGAATACATAGACAAACAGAGTGTCACTAGTATGCCTCTACTTGACTAGCTCATTAATCAAAGATGGTTATGTTTCCTAACCATGGACAAAGAGTTGTTATTTGATTAACGGGATCACATCATTAGTTGAATGATCTGATTGACATGACCCATTCCATTAGCTTAGCACCCGATCGTTTAGTATGTTGCTATTGCTTTCTTCATGACTTATACATGTTCCTATGACTATGAGATTATGTAACTCCCGTGTGCCGGAGGAACACTTTGTGTGCTACCAAACATCACAACGTAACTGGGTGATTATAAAGGTGCTCTACAGGTGTCTCCAAAGGTACATGTTGGGTTGACGTATTTCGAGATTAGGATTTGTCACTCCGATCGTCGGAGAGGTATCTCTGGGCCCTCTCGGTAATGCACATCACTTAAGCCTTGCAAGCATTGCAACTAATGAGTTAGTTGCAGTATGATGTATTACGGAACGAGTAAAGAGACTTGCCGGTAACGAGATTGAACTAGGTATTGGATACCGACGGTCGAATCTCGGGCAAGTAACATACCGATGACAAAGGGAACAACGTATGTTGTTATGCGGTCTGACCGATAAAGATCTTCGTAGAATATGTAAGGAGCCAATATGGGCATCCAGGTCCCGCTATTGGTTATTGACCGGAGACGTGTCTCGGTCATGTCTACATTGTTCTCGAACCCGTAGGGTCCGCACGCTTAAGGTTTTGATGACAGTTATATTATGAGTTTATGAGTTTTGATGTACCGAAGGAGTTCGGAGTCCCGGATGAGATCGGGGACATGACGAGGAGTCTCGAAATGGTCGAGACGTAAAGATCGATATATTGGACGACTATATTCGGACATCGTAAAGGTTCTGAGTGATTCGTGTATTTTTCGGAGTACCGGGTAGTTACGGGAGAAGCAATGGGCCTTGATGGGCTTTAGTGGGAAGAGGAGAAAGGGCCAAGGGGCTGCTGCGCCCCCCCTCCTCTCTGGTCCGAATTGGACTAGGGAAAAGGGGGCCGGCCACCTTTCCTTCTCCTCTACTTCCTTCTCCCTTCCTCCCCTCTTGGTGGACTCCTACTAGGACTTGGAGTCCTAGTAGGACTCCACATCCTGGCCGCACCAATTGCCTTGGCCGGCCTCCTCCTCCTCCATCCTTTATATACTGAGGCAAGGGGCACCCTAGAGACACAAGTTGATCCACGTGATCATATTCTTAGCCGTGTGCGGCGCCCCCTGCCACCATAGTCCTCGATAATATTGTAGCGGTGCTTAGGCGAAGCCCTGCGACAGTAGTACATCAAGATCGTCACCACGCCGTCGTGCTGACGGAACTCTTCCCCAACACTTTGCTGGATCGGAGTCCGGGGATCATCATCGAGCTGAACGTGTGCTAGAACTCGGAGGTGTCGTAGTTTGGGTGCTTGATCGGTCGGGCCGTGAAGACGTACGACTACATCAACCGCGTTGTGCTAACGCTTCCGCTATCGGTCTACAAGGGTACGTAGATCACACTCTCCCCTCGTTGCTATGCATCACCATGATCTTGCATGTGCGTAGGAAATTTTTTGAAATTACTACGTTCCCCAACAGATGATCATGAAACTTCAGATCGAGTTGCTACTGAACTTCGAAGATCCACAAGGACATGTTCCGCACCAGAGTGGTACGGCAACCCTGTCCTAGAAATCATGTTGTTAGACAATGGTGAACCTTCAAACTATGAAGAAGCGATGGCGGGCCCAGATTCCGACAAATGGCTGGAAGCCATGAAATCCGAGATAGGATCCATGTATGAAAACGAAGTATGGACTTTGACTGACTTGCCCGATGATCGGCGAGCCATAGAAAATAAATGGATCTTTAAGAAGAAGACAGACACGGATGGTAATGTGACCATCTATAAGCCTCGGCTTGTCGCTAAGGGTTATCGACAAGTTCAAGAGGTTGACTACGATGAGACTTTCTCACCCGTAGTGAAGCTGAAGTCCGTCCGAATCATATTAGCAATTGCCGCATTCTATGATTATGAGATATGGCAAATGGACGTCAAAACGACATTCCGTAATGGTTTCCTTAAGGAAGAATTGTATGTGATGCAGCCGGAAGGTTTTGTCGATCCTAAGAATGCTGACAAGGTGTGCAAGCTCCAACGCTCAATCTATGGGCTGGTGCAAGTGTATCGGAGTTGGAACATTCGATTTGATGAGATGATCAAAGCGTTTGGGTTTACGTAGACTTATGGAGAAGCCTGTGTTTACAAGAAAGTGAGTGGGAGCTCCGTAGCATTTCTCATATTATATGTGGATGACATACTATTGATGGGAAATGATATAGAATTCTTGGAAAGCATAAAGGCCTACTTGAACAAGTGTTTTTCAATGAAGGACCTTGGAGAAGCTGCTTATATATTAGGCATCAAGATCTATAGAGATAGATCGAGACGCCTCATTGGTCTTTCACAAAGTACGTACCTTGACAAGATATTGAAGAAGTTCAATATGGATCAGTCCAAGAAGGGGTTCTTGCCTGTATTACAAGGTATGAGATTGAGCACGGCTCAATGCCCGACCACGGCAGAAGATAGAGAAAAGATGAGTGTCGTCCCCTATGCCTCGGCCATAGGGTCTATCATGTATGCCATGCTGTGTACCAAACCTGATGTAAACCTTGCCGTAAGTTTGGTAGGAAGGTACCAAAGTAATCCCGGCATGGAACACTGGACAGCGGTCAAGAATATCCTGAAGTACCTGAAAAGGACTAAGGATATGTTTCTCGTCTATGGAGGTGACGAAGAGCTCGTCGTAAAGGGTTACGTCGATGCTAGCTTCGACACAGATCTGGATGACTCTAAGTCACAAACCGGATACGTGTATATTTTGAATGGTGGGTGTCGGTGTCAAAACCGACGGATCTCGGGTAGGGGGTCCCGAACTGTGCGTCTAGGCGGATGGTAACAGGAGACAAGGGACACGATGTTATACCCAGGTTCGGGCCCTCTTGATGGAGGTAAAACCCTATGTCCTGCTCGATTAATATTGATGATATGGGTAGTACAAGAGTAGATCTACCACGAGATCAAGGAGGCTAAACCCTAGAAGCTAGCCTATGGTATGATTGTTGTGTTGTTCGTCCTACGGACTAAACCCTCCGGTTTATATAGACACCGGAGGGGGTTAGGGTTACACAGAGGCGGTTACAATGGTAGGAGATCTACATATCCATATCGCCAAGCTTGCCTTCCACACCAAGGAAAGTCCCCTCTGGACACGGGACGAAGTCTTCAATCTTGTATCTTCATAGTCCGGGAGTCCGGCTGAAGGTATAGTCCGGCAATTCGGACACCCCCTAATCCAGGACTCCCTCAGTAGCCCCAGAACCAGGCTTCAATGACGACGAGTCCGGCGCGCAAGTTGTCTTCGGCATTGCAAGGCGGGTTCCTCCTCCAAGTACTTTGTAGAAGATTCCGAACACCAGGATAGTGTCCGGCTCTGCAAAACAAGTTTCCACATATTGCCATAGAGAGAATAATATTTACACAGATCTAATCTGCTAACGTATTCCGTGGCGTGACATCACACCACGGCCAAGCCTTTATTTGAATCGTTTTCACTGTCCCACCTCAGCGCGTTTAGCGAGGCGGTTTCCTTGGCATGTCCTGTCGAAGCAGAGATCGTGTCCCCTCATTCCGGGATTCTCATCAATACGGACGTGGGTAACCCAATCGTGCCCGTTGGCATGTTTTCTCGATTAAAGGCGAGTCCCAAACGGTTACGGGGAGGGCTCTTGGTATTCAACCTCTTATAAAGAGACCAAGGCCTTACTCCTTTCTTTCAATCTCAAACGAGTTCGCCCTCCGCCTCGAGTTCCAACACCCAAGGCTCCAGATTTCAGGCGCCTCGGACCTTCGACAATGTCCGGTTCCGACCTTCAAGGCCGATGGATGCCCTCCTCCGTCACGGAGGAGGACGTGCTAAAGTTGAGAGAGGCCAGGTTCTTGACCGGCGAAATTTCGCATAGGCTGCCTGCTCAAGGGCAGGTCATTCCCAGTCCCAAGCCTGGTGAGAGCGTGGTGTTCACGTCTCACTTCCTTCGGGGGTTAGGCTTCCCGATGGATCCCTTCATGAGGGGGCTAATGTTCTATTATGGGATGGAATTTCACGACTTAGCTCCGGAGTCCATCCTCCATATTTCCTCATTCATCATCGTGTGTGAAGCATTCCTCCGTGTTACTCCTCACTTCGGACTGTGGCTCAAGACCTTCAAAGTAGAGCCGAAGATGATCGAGGGACGGCACGCAGAGTGCGGAGGTGCTGTTATAAGCAAGAATGCCGATGCTCCATGGCCCGAGGGCTCTTTCCAAGAGGAGCTCGGCTTATGGCAACGAGAGTGGTTCTATATCACCGCTCCTAGGGGCACCAAGTGGGTGCCACCACCTGCCTTTCGCTCGGGTCCCCCTCCACAGCTAGCGTCATGGATCAATAAAGGACTAGATTGGGGGCCATCCAGGGACATGCCCTTGTTGCAGGGTCGCATCAGGGATCTCTTAGAAAGAGACCTCAGCCTGGTCAAAGTGACGTAGGTCATGCTGATCCGCCGTACCCTGCCCGGCAAACGTCGCTCCCTTCGCCTGTGGAAGTTTAATCCGGAGGGACCGCGAGCTCTCCAGCATTTTATGGGCGCGACGCCCGCGGAGATGTATAAACTGTTCTTTGGATCACAAGCAATGTGTCCGGATTTGACCAAGGACGCAGGTCTGAGCTGCAATCGCCCGGATACTCAAGTAAGTAGCCTTGTGCCCGGACTCGCTATCCCTATATTTGTCATAAACTTGCCCCTAAAAGAGTTGTCCTTTTAAACAGGAGTGGGTAGCGAAAGCAAAGCTGATTAGGTGTCCGGCTCCCCTCCCCGAGACCAGGCCGGATCCCGTGCTAGTCAGGATGTTGAAGATTGTTCCTTTAGAGGAAAGCAAGGGAGGGGACAAGGAAACTACAGCCTCCTCGAAGGAGGCTGTTCGGAAGGGAGGAACCAAAAATTCCTCTCCTTAGGGGAAGAAGAGGACCGCCTCTGAAGACCCGGAGACCATGGCCTCAAAGCGGGGGAAGAAATCCTCGTCAGAGGGTCCTACGCCGGCGGATACCTCGGCCGAATTATGCCCTCAAGGGGATCAGCCCTCCAGCTAGCCGTAAGTAGAGAAAGATTTTCTTCTTGAGAGGTGAGAGAAATCCTTGCTTTATATCTGAGAAAAGTAACCGAAATTTTACCTTGTAGTTCGGACCTCAGCCCTTCTCAACAGAGCTCGTCTTCGGGGGACCTTCTTCCGGAGATGATGGAGAGCGGAACGCCTCCCCCTGCCGTACCGCCTAGCGAGGCGGGCGATCCTGAGGTATCGTCGCGGAGGGTTTCTCCGAATCCGGCAGGGCCAGAAGGTAGTCGTATGGGCCCCCAAAGCCCTCCGCGTCCGGCCTTCGAAAAGGGCCATAGGACGAGTCCGGCACCGTCCGGTGCGCGGTCGGAGGAGTTGAAGGGTCTGCTAGGGCGAGCATCTATCTCAGAGGAGCACCGTGCCTTGATGGGTTCGGTGATTGAGAGGATTTCATCCGCGGAGAGCGGATTGCACGAGGCCGTCAGGAGTTTACTGACAAGTTTTGAGGTACGTGAAATAGTGTACACTTTTTTGACAGTTGCGCATAAATAAGATGCGCCCTGTGTAGATAGTAGCCCCTGAGACTCTGTGCGTTGTCAAAAGTGACAGCGCGCAGAGGATCATAATCCCAGGTCTAATATGCCGCCTTCATATGTAGGCGGCGAAGTGTCCAGTGGTTAGCCGGACTGATGAGTTTGCCGAGCTAAAGCGGCAACTTGACGTGGCAGATGCCGACATCGCGCTTGTCAACAAGCGGCTTGACGAGGCACAAGGTATGTAATTCCTCTGGCGGCACCTGGTAAGAGGAGCTTTATGCCAATATCTTACAATGTGTATGCTTGACGCAGATGGTGCCGCTGCCATGGAGAATCTTCGGGCGGAACTTGCCCGAGCCAAGGAGCAAGCCAGGGAAAGTGATGCGGCTGCCGGAAAGGCAATTGAAGAGCTGAAAGTCGAACAGGCTGCTCACTGCCGAAGCAAGAAAGAGATGGCCGAGATGGCCGTGAAGCTGAAGAGCGCTGCTGATCGTTGCAAGCTTCTTGAAAAAGAAGACTGGGCGGGACAGACGGACTTGGAGAAGGCCGTTGCTGATGCCAAGGATGCTCGCTCTACGATGAGAGCTGTGAAGGAGGAGCTGCGTCAAGCCGGAAAAATCGCGGCTGGTAAGCCCTTCATGCTGCGGAGAAAGTTTTGTGATCCTAAGCATGCTCCGTTAGACCGCTTGTGGAGTATGGCGGACACCTATCTGGATTTGGCAGCGAGTGCTGCTGATGCGACCGAGCACTTTCGAGATCAAGAAGATCGTGAAGTGGAAAAGCTCTTCTGGTCGCAGTTCCACAATCCAGAGCGTCCACTGTCAGTGGCCGAATGGGCAGAGCTGAATAGGTTGTCCGGACTTGCCATGAAGAGTGTCATGAGTTATCTGTGGCCGGCGAGGTCGGAGCCGAAGAGTTATTTCGACTTGGTGTAGCAGTTCCTTGGTGCGGTGCCGCGTATTAATGCTATGAAGAGGTCAGCGTGCATAGAGGGTGCGCAGATGGCCCTTGCCCGTGTCAAGACATACTGGGCGAAGATGGAAACCACCGCTGTTGCATCCCGAGATTCGGACGGAAGCCGAGTGCTTGCCGAGCACTATTTTTAGGAAGTTCTGCAAGGCGCTCGTGTAATAGAGACGCAGTGCTCGAAGGATGCTATGTTTGAATAGCATGTGTTATTGTAAAACAATATTGTGATAAATTGCAGAAGCTTTTTATACTTGTGCCCTCAAGTATTGTAACACCTCCTGTGCGGCCGTTTAAGATATATATATATATATATATATATATATATATATATATATATATATATATATATATATCATCTGAAAGATGGCAGTCATCGGCTTCAGCCCCCACGCAAATAATGCGGGGGTGTTCGCAGAAGGCGCATTTTCACACTTGATCCAACATCTTGGTCCTACAAAGGAGGTGATAGCGCAGCGAACTAGGCAATCGGACTATAATGCTTTATCACTTTCACTTAGCCATAGGAGCTTGATAGTGAGGCTACTTAGATAGCCCCTGGTGGCGCCTGCGCTCGCCTGGATTCGGGGCGCGTATGTGCCTGGCCGGGAAACGGCCCTTCGTTAATGCGGAGGAATCCTATAGATTCCGGTAAGTCATCGAGTGGTTGACCAGTCTCACGCTATATCATGATAGTCAGTTTTCGGCTTTCTCTACTGAGGTGCTCGCCTGGCCGAACCGGGGCACAATCGCAGTAGTTCTCCTGGTACCGCCTTAGCCGATAGAGCGGAACGTAAGGCAGAAAAACACAGGAGCCGAGCAACCCAACATTTGACCAAAGACATGATTCAGAGCTGATGCATATAAGGCCAAACTCGCGACGCCGAACACTCGCTAAGGTATTCGGTCTTTATGAGGGAGGGCGGGTCAGCACCCTTAGGTATAAGCCCCTAGTGTCCAGGTACGTGCAAAATTCTGACGTGGCCACATGCCAAGACGCCAGCCTCCTCCTTGGTTATACCAAAAGAAAAACCAGGGGATGTGTATCAACAAGAGAAAGTAAAAAAGGTTTACGCAGGGTATTAATCTGAAAAGAATCCTTGGAACGGGTCCCTGCTGCACGTCTGCGCCTGTGTCTCCGTTGTGCCGTATCCTGGACGGGCGTAGCACGGTGTTCATCTGTAAAAGAGAGAAACTTAGTTGAAAAAAGGCCGTGCCGAACTGAAGTTATACTAAATAAACAAAGTATAAATTGAAATGGGTAAAATTGAGCTTGATTGTCTCTTATTTTATATGTGTGGAGCCCCTAGAACAGGGGTATACGGCTATTAAGCCTTTATCAATGATATTTTTATGCTGGACTCGTCTAGTCATGTCCGTGGTCTTAATGACCTGTTTAGATGTTTTGGCTGGTGAAGCCGTTTTATTGTGGGGCTGTTAAGGCAGCCGCACAATCCTGGGGGGCGCACTCAATGCTTCCCCTTTAATGAGATGATGCCTCGTGGACTGGGCATCTTAAGCGTAAGAGATGCATAATGCGGTATTGCGTTAAAGCGGGCGAAAGCTTCGCGTCCCAGTAGTGCTTGATAGCTGCTTGAAAATGGGGCGATATGGAAGGTTAGTCTTTCGCGACGGAAGTTGTCGGGGGAACCGAACCTAACTTCTAACCGAAGAGAGCCCGTGCAATGGGCCACTGGGCCTGGCGTTACTCCTTGAAAAGAAGTGTTGCCATTGCGGATTTTTGTTGGGTCTATCCCCATGCGGCGGATTGTATCCTGATATAACAGGTTTAGGCCACTGCCGCCGTCCATCAGGATATTTGTGAAGTGGAGCCCGCCAATTATTGGATCGAATACCAAGGCAGTCCAGCCTGTGTGCCGGATACTTCTAGAGTAATCCTGATGGTTAAAGGAGATCGGTTCGAACAACCACTGGCGGGACTCCTTTAGGATAGGCCGTATGGCGCGTATCTCTATTAGCGCCGCTTGTTTTGTCACGTGAAGTAAATTTACTGTTTTGACTTCTTGTGGAAAATTCTTTTGTTTCCTGGCGCTCTGCTTGTGGGGTTCGTCATCGTCCTCACTTGGTGTGTCGAGCCCCTTGTGTTCGGCATTGAGTTTGCCGGATTTCTTGAAGACCCAACAATCTCTGTGGGTATGGTTTGCAGGCTTCCCGGGAGTACTGTGTATTTGACATATCCTGTCCAGGATTTTGTTTAAGTTGGATAGCTCATCCCTGTTATCCTTGAGGGGCGGCTTTTTCTGGTTCTGCCGAGAGCTTTTGAATCCGGCATTGACTGCCGTGCTCTCCGGTCTGCTTCCCTTAGTCCGGCGCTGGTCCTTGTTGCGTCGGGGTTTTCCGTTTCCATCTCTAACTTCGGATGTACTTGGGTCGCTGGTGCTGCATCTTGCCAACCAGCTTTCCTCTCCTGCGCAAAAGCGAGTCATGAGGCTTGTTAATGCAGCCATTGTTCTTGGCTTTTCTTGGCCGAGGTGTCGGGCGAGCCATTCGTCTTCGAACGTTATGCTTAAAAGCTGCTAAGGCTTCGGCGTCCGGACAGTCGACTATCTGATTCTTTTTAGTAAGAAATCTGTTCCAAAATTTCCGGGCTGACTCTCCGGGCTGTTGAGTTATATGGCTTAGGTCGTCTGCATCCGGAGGGCGGACATAGGTCCCTTGAAAATTTGCCCGGAAAGCATCCTCGAGATCTTCCCAGCTTCCAATGGTGTTTTCGGGAAGGCTTTTGAGCCAATGCCGAGCTGGCCCTTTAAGCTTGAGGGGTAAGTATTTTATGGCGTGGAGGTCATCTCCTCTGGCCATGTGTATATGGAGGATGTAATCCTCAATCCAGACTCCAGGGTCTGTAGTTCCGTCGTACGCCTCTATGTTTACGGGCTTAAATCCCGCTGGAAATTCATGATCCAGAACCTCATCGGTGAAACATAGGGGGTGTGCGGCTCCCCTGTATTTGGGTGTGCCGTAATGTTCGGATATTGGTTGTGTTGCATAGCTTGCGAGAGCTTGCTTTCTTGGCCGATAGATAGATCTAGCTGGGCCATCTTTTTGATGCGAATCCTTGAGTGGGTCGCATGTCGGCTTGAATGCGGCGCCGCTTGCCGCTTTATGCTGGCCATTGGGTCGTCTATCTGACCGGGTGGCTTTCTTACTTTTTGAATGCGGGGGCTCTAAGGCCTCCTCATCAAATTCCGGCAGTAGCTTTCGCTTCGGATAGCTTTTAGTGTGGCGACTGCCGCCGTATTTGTCTGCGGTGTTGAGTACTTTGCTCCATCTGATTCTGAGTGCATCTTCCGCAGTTTTTAGCTTCCGCTTCTGCTTTTGCAGGCTACGTGCGGTTGCAACGAGCCTTTTGTGGAGGTTCTTCTGCTCCGTGAGCTTATCCGGCGTAAGGTCGTCCGGAATGCCGTTTTCGCCGGGGACGGGTTGTTCAGTTTGTTTATCCAAGTTGCCCTGTTCGGACGGTTGCTCGAAGGCATGTTCGTCGTCCACCGGCTCATCCTGCTCTATGGCTGGCTCTGTATGGCTGCTGTCTTTGTCGAGGTGGGGTTTGGAGCGGCGCTTACATTGCCGCTTTGATTTCTTTTCGAGGGAACGATCCCTCGTTGCCTCCCTCTGTTCCTCGTCGTCGCTTCCTTTAGGTGTGTCCACCATGTACACATCATGAGATGAGGTGGTTGTCCAGTGCCCTATAGGCGTTGGTTCATGTTCGTCTCCTACATCGTCGTCCATACCGTCGATGTCTTCGGAGTCGAAGTCGAGTACGTCGTTTAAATTATCGACAGTGGCTACGAAGTGGGTGGTGGGTGGGTTTTGAATTTCTTCGTCGTCCGTATCCCAATCCTGCCGGTCATAGTCCGGCCAGGACTCTCCTGACAAACAGAGAGACCAGAGTGAATTCAGAATGTCGCTGAAGGGCGAGTGCTGAAAGATATCCTCGGCGGTGAACTCCATGATCGGCGCCCAATCGGATTCGATTAGTGGGGGCGCGGAGGGCTCGGAGTCTGGAGAATAGTCCGGCACCTTGGAGTCACGGGCATCGTGGAGGGAAAGGCTGGTGTTCGGCTGGATCACCGTAGATATTGCAGCCCCCGAGGCGGTGTCCAACCACCCGTCCTCGATCGGCGCAGTTGGCTCCGAATTAAGGGTCGGAGCTGACGCGGGTGTTGGGGAACGTTGCAGAAAACAAAAAATTTCCTACAGTTTCACCAAGATCCATCTATGAGTTCATCTAGCAACGAGTGATCGGATTGCATCTACATACCTTTGTAGATCACACGCGGAAGCGTTCAAAGAACGGGGATGAGGAAGTCGTACTCGACGTGATCCAAATCAACGGAGATCCTAACGCCGAACGGACGGCACCTCCGTGTTCAACACACGTACGGTCAGCGTGACGTCTCCTCCTTCTTGATCCAGCAAGGAGGGAGGAGAGGTTGACGAAGATCCAGCGGCACGACGGCGTGGTGGTGGATGCAGGGGTCACCGCAGCACGGCTTTGCCGTTCTACTGAAAGAGGGAGAGGTGTAGCAGGGGAGAGGGAGGCGCCAAGACTCAAGGGTGCGGCTGCCCCTCCCTCCCCCACCATTATATAGGCTCCCCTAGGGGGGGCGGCGGCCAAGGGTGGAGTAGCCCCCAAGGCAAGTGGGGCGCCCTCCCCCCCCCACCCTAGGGTTCCCAACCCTAGGTGCATGGGGTGGGCCAAGGGGGCGCACCAGCCCACTATGGGCTGGTTCCCCTCCCCACTTTGGCCCATGGGGCCCTTCGGGATGGGTGGCCCCACCCGGTGGACCCCCGGGACCCTTCCGGTGGTCCCGGTATAATACCGGTGACCCCCGAAACTCTCACGATGGCCGAAACTGCACTTCCTATATATAATTCTTCACCTCCGGACCATTCCGGAACTCCTCATGACGTCCGGGATCTCATTCGGGACTCCAAACAACTTTCGGGTTACTGCATATTATATCTCTACAACCCTAGCGTCACCGAACCTTAAGTGTGTAGACCCTACGGGTTCGGGAGACATGTAGACATGACCGAGATGGCTCTCCGGTCAATAACCAACAGCGGGATCTGGATACCCATGTTGGCTCCCACATGCTCCTCGATGATCTCATTGGATGAACCACGATGTTGAGGATTCAAGCAACCCCGTATACAATTCCCTTTGTCAATCGGTATGTTACTTGCCCGAGATTCGATCGTCGATATCCCAATACCTCGTTCAATCTCGTTACCGGCAAGTCACTTTACTCGTACCGTAATGCATGATCCCTTGACCAGACACTTGGTCACTTTGAGCTCATTATGATGATGCATTACCGAGTGGGCCCAGAGATACCTCTCTGACATACGGAGTGACAAATCCTAGTCTTGATCCGTGTCAACCCAATAGACACTTTCGGAGATACCCGTAGTATACCTTTATAGTCACCAAGTTACGTTGTGACGTTTGGTACACCCAAAGCACTCCTACGGTATCCGGGAGTTACACGATCTCATGGTCTAAGGAAAAGATACTTTGACATTGGAAAAACTCTAGCAAACGAACTATACGATCTTGTGCTATGTTTAGGATTGGGTCTTGTCCATCACATCATTCTCCTAATGATGTGATCTCGTTATCAATGACATCCAATGTCCATAGTCAGGAAACCATGACTACCTGTTGATCAACGAGCTAGTTAACTAGAGGCTTACTAGGGACATGTTGGTGTCTAAGTATTCACACATGTATTACAATTTCTGGATAACACAATTATAGCATGAATAAAAGACAATTATCATGAACAAGGAAATATAATAATAATCCTTTTATTATTGCCCCTAGGGCATCTTTCCAACAGTCTCCCACTTGCACTAGAGTCAATAATCTAGTTACATTGTGATGAATCGAACACCCATGGAATTCTGGTGTTGATCATGTTTTGCTCTAGGGAGAGGTTTAGTCAACGGATCTGCTACATTCAGGTCCGTATGTACTTTACAAATATCTATGTCTCCATCTTGAACATTTTCACGAATGGAGTTGAAGCGACGCTTGATGTGTCTGGTCTTCTTGTGAAACCTGGGCTCCTTGGCAAGTGCAATAGCTCCAGTGTTGTCACAGAAGAGTTTGATCGGCCCTGACGCATTGGGTATGACTCCTAGGTCGGTGATGAACTCCTTCACCCAAATTGCTTCATGCGCTGCCTCCGAGGCTGCCATGTACTCTGCTTCACATGTAGATCCCGCCACGATGCTCTGCTTGCAACTGCACCAGCTTACTGCCCCACCATTCAAAATATACACGTATCCGGTTTGTGACTTAGAGTCATCCAGATCTGTGTCGAAACTAGCGTCGACGTAACCCTTTACGACGAGCTCTTCGTCACCTCCATAAACGAGAAACATTTCCTTAGTCCTTTTTAGGTACTTCAGGATATTCTTGACCGCTGTCCAGTGTTCCTTGCCGAGATTACTTTGGTACCTACCTACCAAACTTACGGCAAGGTTTACATCAGGTCTGGTACACAACATGGCATACATAATAGAACCTATGGTTGAGGCATAGGGGATGACACTCATCTCTTCTATATCTTCTGCCGTGGTCGGACATTGAGCTGAGCTCAATTTCACACCTTGCAACACAGGCAAGAACCCCTTCTTAGACTGATCCATATTGAACTTCTTCAATATCTTATCATGGTATGTGTTTTGTGAAAGACCTATGAGGTGTCTTGATCTATCTCTATAGATCTTGATGCCTAATATATAAGCAGCTTCTCCAAGGTCCTTCATTGAAAAACTCTTATTCAAGTAGGCCTTAATGCTGTCCAAAAGCTCTATATCATTTCCCATCAAAAGTATGTCATCTACATATAATATGAGAAATGCTACAGAGCTCCCACTCACTTTCTTGTAAACGCAGGCTTCTCCATAAGTCTGCATAAACCCAAACGCTTTGATCATCTCATCAAAGCGAATGTTCCAACTCCGAGATGCTTGCACCAGCCCATAAATCGAGCGTTGGAGCTTGCACACCTTGTCAGCATTCTTAGGATCGACAAAACCTTCCGGCTGCATCATATACAATTCTTCCTTAAGGAAACCATTAAGGAATGCCGTTTTGACGTCCATTTGCCATATCTCATAATCATAGAATGCGGCAATTGCTAACATGATTCGGACGGACTTCAGCTTCGCTACCGGTGAGAAAGTCTCATCGTAGTCAACCCCTTGAACTTGTCGATAACCCTTAGCGACAAGCCAAGCTTTATAGATGGTCACATTACCATCCGCGTCTATCTTCTTCTTAAAGATCCATGTATTTTCTATGGCTCGTCGCTCAACGGGCAAGTCAGTCAAAGTCCATACTTCGTTTTCATACATGGATCCTATCTCGGATTTCATGGCTTCCAGCCATTTGTCGGAATCCGGGCCTGCCATCGCTTCTTCATAGTTCGAAGGTTCACCGTTATCTAACAACATGATTTCCAAGATAGGGTTGCCGTACCACTCTGGTGCGGAACGTGTCCTTGTGGACCTACGAAGTTCAGTAGCAACTTGATCTGAAGTTTCATGATCATCATCATTAACTTCCTCTCTAGTCGGTGCAGGCACCTCAGGAACATTTTCTTGAGTTGCGCCATTTTTCGGTTCAAGAGGTAATACTTCATCAAGTTCTACTTTCCTCCCACTTACTTCTTTCGAGAGAAACTCCTTCTCTAGAAAGGATCCATTCTTGGCAACAAAGATCTTGCCTTTGGATCTGAGGTAGAAGGTATACCCAAGAGTTTCTTTAGGGTATCCTATGAAGACGCATTTTTCCGACTTGGGTTCGAGCTTTTCAGGTTGAAGTTTCTTGACATAAGCATCGCATCCCCAAACTTTTAGAAACGACAGCTTAGGTTTCTTCCCAAACCATAACTCAAACAGTGTCGTCTCAACGGATTTTGACGGAGCCCTATTTAAATGAATGCGGCAGTCTCTAAAGCATAGCCCCAAAAAGATAGCGGTAAATCGGTAAGAGACATCATAGATCGCACCATATCTAATAGAGTGCGATTACGACGTTCGGACACACCATTACGCTGAGGTGTTCCAGGCGGCGTGAGTTGTGAAACTATTCCACATTTTCTTAAGTGTGTGCCAAATTCGTGACTCAAGTATTCTCCTCCACGATCTGATCGCGGGAACTTGATTTTCCTGTCACGTTGATTTTCAACCTCACTCTGAAATTCCTTGAACCTTTCAAAGGTCTCAGACTTGTGTTTCATTAAGTAGACATACCCATATCTACTCAAGTCATCAGTGAGGGTGAGAACATAATGATAACCACCGCGAGCCTCAACACTCATTGGACCGCACACATCAGTATGTATGATTTCCAATAAGTTGGTTGCTCGCTCCATTGTTCCTGAGAACGGAGTCTTGGTCATTTTACCCATGAGGCATGGTTCGCATGTGTCAAATGATTCGTAATCAAGAGACTCTAAAAGTCCATCTACATGGAGCTTCTTCATGCGTTTGACACCTATGTGACCAAGGCGGCAGTGCCACAAGTATGTGGGACTATCATTATCAACCTTACATCTTTTGGTACTCACACTATGAATATGTGTACATTACGCTCGAGATTCATTAAGAATAAACCTTTCACCATCGGAGCATGACCATAAAACATATCTCTCATATAAATAGAACAACCATTATTCTCGGATTTAAATGAGTAGCCATCTCGTATTAAACGAGATCCTGATACAATGTTCATGCTCAAACTTGGCACTAAATAACAATTATTGAGGTTCAAAACCAATCCCGTAGGTAAACGTAGAGGTAGTGTGCCGACGGCGATCACATCGACCTTGGAACCATTCCCGACGCCCATCGTCACCTCGTCCTTCGCCAGTCTCCGCTTATTCTGCAGCTCCTGCTTTGAGTCACAAATGTGAGCAACTGCACCGGTATCAAATACCCAGGAGCTACTACGAGTACTGGTAAGGTACACATCAATCACATGTATATCACATATACCTTTCGTTTTGCCGGCCTTCTTGTCCGCTAAGTATTTGGTGCAGTTCCGCTTCCAGTGACCACTTTCCTTGCAATAAAAGCACTCAGTCTCGGGCTTGGGTCCATTCTTTGGCTTCTTCCCGGGAGCTTCTTGCCGGGCGCAGCAACTCCCTTGCCGTCCTTCTTGAAGTTTTTCTTACCCTTGCCTTTCTTGAACTTAGTGGTTTTATTCACCATCAACACTTGATGTTCCTTTTTGACTTCTACCTCTGCTGATTTCAGCATTGCAAATACTTCAGGAATGGTCTTTTCCATCCCCTGCATATTGAAGTTCATCACAAAGCTCTTGTAGCTCGGTGGAAGCGACTGAAGGATTCTGTCAATGACCGCGTCTTCCGGGAGATTAACTCCCAGCTGAGTCAAGTGGTTATGTAACCCTGACATAGTGAGTATGTGCTCACTGACAGAACTATTTTCCTCCATCTTACAGCTGAAGAATTTGTCGGAGACTTCATATCTCTCGACCCGGGCATGGGCTTGAAAAACCATTTTCAGCTCTTCGAACATCTCATATGCTCCGTGTCTCTCAAAATGCTTTTGGAGTCCCGGTTCTAAGCTGTAAAGCATGCCGCACTGAATGAGGGAGTAATCATCGGTACGTATCTGCCAAGTGTTCATAACGTCTTGTTCTGCAGGGAGAACAGGTGCGTCACCTAGCGGTGCTTGTAGGACATAATCTTTCTTGGCAGCTATGAGGATGATCCTCAGGTTCCGGACCCAGTCCGTATAGTTGCTGCCATCGTCTTTCAGCTTGGTTTTCTCTAGGAACGCGTTGAAGTTGAGGACAATGTTGGCCATTTGATCTACAATACATGTTGTAAAGATTTTAGACTAAGTTCATGATAATTAAGTTCATCTAAATCAAATTATTCAATGAACTCCCACTCAGATAGACATCCCTCCAGTCATCTAAGTATAACATGATCCGAGTTAACTAGGCCATGTCCGATCATCACGTGAGACGGACTAGCCAACATCGGTGAACATCTTCATGTTGATCGTATCTTCTATATGACTCATGCTCGACCTTTCGGTCTTCTGTGTTCCGAGGCCATGTCTGTACATGCTAGGCTCGTCAAGTCAACCTAAGTGTTTGCATGTGTAAATCTGTCTTACACCCGTTGTATGTGAACATTGGAATCTATCACACCCGATCATCATGTGGTGCTTCGAAACAAAGAACTATCGCAATGGTGCACAGTTAGGGGGAACACTTTCTTGAAATTATTATGAGGGATCATCTTATTTACTACCGTCGTTCTAAGTAAACAAGATGCAAAAACATGATAAACATCACATGCAATCAAATAATAATAGTGACATGATATGGCCAATATCACATAGCTCCTTTGATCTCCATCTTGGGGCTCCATGATCATCTTGTCACCGGCATGACACCATGATCTCCATCATCATGATCTTCATCATCGTGTCTCCATGAAGTTGCTCGCCAACTATTACTTCTACTACTATGGCTAACATGTTTAGCAATAAAGTAAAGTAATTTACATGGCGTTTCTCAATGACACACGGGTCATACAAAAAATAAAGACAACTCCTATGGCTCCTGCCGGTTGTCATACTCATCGACATGCAAGTCGTGATTCCTATTACAATAGCATGAACATCTCATACATCACATATATATCATTCATCATTCATCACAACTTTGGCCATATCACATCACAAAACACTTGCTGCAAAAACAAGTTAGACGTCCTCTAATTGTTGTTGCAAGTTTTACGTGGCTGCAATAGGGTTCTAGCAAGAACGTTTTCTTACCTATGTGAAAGCCACAACGTGATTTGTCAACTTCTATTTACCCTTCATAAGGACCCTTTTCATGGAATCCGCTCCAACTAAATTGGGAGAGACAGACACCCGCCAGCCACCTTATGCAACTAGTGCATGTTAATCGGTGGAAGCGGTCTCACGTAAGCGTACGTGTAAGGTTGGTCCGGGCCGCTTCATCCCACAATACCGTTGAAGCAAAATAAGACTAGTAGCGGCAAGAAAGTTGACAACATCTACGCCCACAACAAATTGTGTTCTACTCGTGCAAAGAGAACTACGCATAGATCTAGCTCATGATGCCACTGTTGGGGAACGTTGCAGAAAACAAAAAATTTCCTACGGTTTCACCAAGATCCATCTATAAGTTCATCTAGCAACGAGTGATCGGATTGCATCTACATACCTTTGTAGATCACGCGCGGAAGCATTCAAAGAACGGGGATGAGGAAGTCATACTCGACATGATCCAAATCACCGGAGATCCTAGCGCCAAACGGACGGCACCTCCGTGTTCAACACACGTACGGTCAGCGTGACGTATCCTCCTTCTTGATCCAGCAAGGGGGGAGGAGAGGTTGATGAAGATCCAGCAGCACGACGGCGTGGTGGTGGATGCAGGGGTCACCGCAGCACGGCTTCGCCATTCTACTGAAAGAGGGAGAGGTGTAGCAGGGGAGAGGGAGGCGCCAAGACTCAAGGGTGCGGCTGCCCCTCCCTCCCCCACCATTATATAGGCTCCCCTAGGGGGCGGCGGCCAAGGGTGGAGTAGCCCCCAAGGCAAGTGGGGCGCCCCCCCCCCACCCTAGGGTTCCCAACCCTAGGTGCATGGGGTGGGCCAAGGGGGCGCACCAGCCCACTATGGGCTGGTTCCCCTCCCCACTTTGGCCCATGGGGACCTCTGGGATGGGTGGCCCCACCCGGTGGACCCCCGGGACCCTTCCGGTGGCCCCGGTACAATACCAGTGACCCCCAAAACTCTCTCGATGGCCGAAACTGCACTTCCTATATATAATTCTTCACCTCCGGACCATTCCGGAACTCCTCGTGACGTCCGGGATCTCATTCGGGACTCCGAACAACTTTCAGGTTACTGCATATTATATCTCTACAACCCTAGCGTCACCGAACCTTAAGTGTGTAGACCCTACGGGTTCGGGAGACATGTAGACATGACCGAGATGGCTCTCCGGTCAATAACCAACAGCGGGATCTGGATACCCATGTTGGCTCCCACATGCTCCTCGATGATCTCATCGGATGAACCACGATGTCGAGGATTCAAGCAACCCCGTATACAATTCCCTTTGTCAATCGGTACGTTACTTGCCCAAGATTCGATCGTCGGTATCCCAATACCTCGTTCAATCTCGTTACCGGCAAGTCACTTCACTTGTACCGTAATGCATGATCCCGTGACCAGACACTTGGTCACTTTGAGCTCATTATGATGATGCATTACCGAGTGGGCCCAGAGATACCTCTCCGTCATACGGAGTGACAAATCCCAGTCTTGATCCGTGTCAACCCAACAGACACTTTCGGAGATACCCGTAGTATACCTTTATAGTCACCCAGTTACGTTGTGACGTCTGGTACACCCAAAGCACTCCTATGGTATCCGGGAGTTACACGATCTCATGGTCTAAGGAAAAGATACTTTGACATTGGAAAAACTCCAGCAAACGAACTATACGATCTTGTGCTATGTTTAGGATTGGGTCTTGTCCATCACATCATTCTCCTAATGATGTGATCTCGTTATCAATGACATCCAATGTCCATAGTCAGGAAACCATGACTATCTGTTGATCAACGAGCTAGTTAACTAGAGGCTTACTAGGGACATGTTGGTGTCTAAGTATTCACACATGTATTACGATTTCCGGATAACACAATTATAGCATGAATAAAAGACAATTATCATGAACAGGGAAATATAATAATAATCCTTTTATTATTGCCTCTAGGGCATATTTCCAGCAGCGGGTGCGGTCTCCAGGGCACTGTTCGGCGGCAGAGCTAGATCATGCCCATCGTGATAGTGCGGCGCGCCCGGCCGTGGCTTGAATCCGTCGAAGATCAAATCTCCGCGGGTATCAGCCGTATAGTTCAAGCTTCTAAATCTGACCTGATGGCCAGGGGTGTAGCTTTCGATCTGCTCCAGATGGCCAAGCGAATTGGCCCGCGGTGCAAAGCCGCCGAAGACGAAGATCAGTCCGGGGAGAAAAGCCTCGCCCAGGACTGCATCGTTGTTGATGATCGGAGGAGCCATCGGGCCTAAAAGTGACAACACAGATGAACTCTCAATGAAAGCACCAATGTCGGTGTCAAAACCGGCGGATCTCGGGTAGGGGGTCCCGAACTGTGTGTCTAGGCGGATGGTAAGAGGAGACAAGGGACATGATGTTTTACCCAGGTTCGGGCCCTCTTGATGGAGGTAAAACCCTACGTCCTGCTCGATTAATATTGATGATATGGGTAGTACAAGAGTAGATCTACCACGAGATCAAGGAGGCTAAACCCTAGTAGCTAGCCTATGGTATGATTGTTGTGTTGTTCGTCCTATGGACTAAACCCTCCGGTTTATATAGACACCGAAGGGGGTTAGGGTTACACAGAGGCGGTTACAATGGTAGGAGATCTACATATCCGTATCGCCAAGCTTGCCTTCCACGCCAAGGAAAGTCCCCTCCGGACACGGGACGAAGTCTTCAATCTTGTATCTTCATAGTCTGGGGGTCCGGCTGAAGGTATAGTCCGGCTATCCGGACACCCCCTAATCCAGGACTCCCTCAGTGCGGCAGTCAGCTGGTGCAGTTGCAAGCAAAGTGTTGTGGCGGGATCTACAGAGTACATGGCAGCCTCGGAGGCAGCACAAGAAGCAATCTGGGTGAAGGAGTTCATTACTGACCTAGGAGTTATTCCCAATGCGTCGGGCCCGATGACTCTCTTCTGTGACAACACTGGAGCTATTGCCCTTGCCAAGGAGCCCAGGTTTCACAGGAAGACCAGGCATATCAAGTGTCGCTTCAACTCCATTCATGAAAATGTTCAAAATCGAGACATAGATATTTGTAAAGTACATACGGACCTGAATGTCGCAGATCCGTTGACTAAACCTCTTCCTCGAGCAAAACATGATCAACACCGGAACTCTATGGGTGTTCGATTCATCACAATGTAACTAGATTATTGACTCTAGTGCAAGTGGGAGACTGTTGGAAATATGCCCTAGAGGCAATAATAAAATGGTTATTATTATTTTTCCTTATTCATGGTAATTGTCTATTGTTCATGCTATAAGTGTTATCTGAAAATTGTAATACATGTGTGAATACATAGACCACAACATGTCCCTAGTAAGCCTCTAGTTGACTAGCTTGTTGATCAACAGATAGTCATGGTTTCCTGACTATGGACATTAGTAGTCATTGATAACGGGATCACATCATTAGGAGAATGATGTGATGGACAAGACCCAATCCTAAGCATAGCACAAGATCGTGTAGTTCGTCTGCTACAGCTTTTCTAATGTCAAGTATCATTTCCTTAGACCATGAGATTGTGCAACTCCCAGATACTGTAGGAATACTTTGGGTGTGCCAAACGTCACAACGTAACTGGGTGACTATAAAGGTTCACTACAGGTATCTCCGAAAGTGTCTGTTGGGTTGGCACAAATCGAGACTGGGATTTGTCACTACGTATGACGGAGAGGTATCTCTGGGCCCACTCGGTGATGCATCATCATAATGAGCTCAATGTGACCAAGTGGTTTATCACGGGATCATGCATTACAGTACGAGTAAAGAGACTTGCCGATAACGAGATTGAACAAGGTATCGGGATACCGACGATCGAATCTCGGGCAAGTATCATACCGATAGACAAAGGGAATTGAATACGGGATTGATTGAATCCTCAACATCGTGGTTCATCCGATGAGATCATTGTGGAACATGTGGGAGCCAACATGGGTATCCAAATCCCGCTGTTGGTTATTGACCGGAGAGTCGTCTCGATCATGTCTGCGTGTCTCCCGAACCCGTAGGGTCTACACACTTAAGGTTCGGTGACGCTAGGGTTGTAGAGATATTAGTATGTGGTAACCCGAAAGTTGTTCGGAGTCCCGGATGAGATCCCGGACGTCACGAGGAGTTCCGGAATGGTTCGGAGGTAAAGATTTGTATATAGGAAGTCCAGTTTCGGCCACCGGGAAAGTTTCGGGAGTCGCCGATATTGTACCGGGACCACCGAAAGGGTCCCGGGGGTCCACCGGGTGGGGCCACCTATCCCGGAGGGCCCCATGGGCTGAAGTGGGAAGGGAACCAGCCCGTGGTAGGATGGTGTGCCCCCCATGGGCCTCCCCCTGCGCCTAGGGTTGGAAACCCTGGGGGTGGGGGCGCCCCACCAGACTTGGGGGGCAAGTTTCCCCCCTTGGCCGCTGCCCCCCTTAAGATTGGATCTCTAGAGGCCGGCGCCCCCCTAGGGCCCCTATATAAAGAGGGGGGAGGGAGGGTTGTGCACCCAAGCCCCTGGCGCCTCCCTCTTCCCCTGTAACACCTCTCCCTCTCGCTTGCGCTTAGCGAAGCCCTACCGGGATCCCGCTACTTCCGCCACCACGCCGTCGTGCTGCTGGATCTCCATCAACCTCTCCTTCCCTTGCTGGATCAAGAAGGAGGAGACATCTTCCCCAACCGTACGTGTGTTGAACGCGGAGGTGTCGTTCGTTCGGCGCTCGGTCATTGGTGATTTGGATCACGACGAGTACGACTCCATCAACCCCGTTCTCTTGAACGCTTCCGCTCGCGATCTACAAGGGTATGTAGATGCACTCCCCTCTCCCTCATTGTTAGATGTCTCCATAGATTGATCTTGGTGATGCATAGAAAATTTTAATTTCTGCAACGATCCCCAACACTTCAACCTACGCCTCCCACAGATTGATAAACCTTAGGTCATCCACTTGAGGGAAATTTGCTACTGTCCTACAAATCTCTGCACTTGGAGGCCCAACAACGTCTACAAGAAGAAGGTTGCATAGTAGACATCAATAATTCACCAGGTAGATCTTCGCACTAAATCATTTTTAGTAGAGCAGTGAATGAAAGGTTATGCGTTGAAGAAGTGGGAGTCGACCTTGAACTTTGTGTTCATGCCCATAGACACGATGTAGATCTTATCATTAAAGCTTCTCTTAAATTAATTATTCATTTGGTATAAGTTCATCTTATATCTGGGATCTGGCCTTTTGCAATCATGGTTCCGACCATATTTTCTCTTTGATCCCATTTCTCGGACAAGTTAAAGCACTTGTCTTTTGCAAGTCAATACACCAATCCAACCTCTACCTTGATCTACCGTCGAGTATTACCCTCTGGTATCTCGAGAATATCTAAGAACTGTGTTGCATATTATGAGTCTTCATCAGCTATTATTTCTCACTGATTCCAATTTTTCATGGGTTCTGAGTTGTTAGTCGCTCAAGAACACCGGTAAGTGAACCGATTCCGCACTCTGGTTCGATAACTCTAAGTAATCTTCATTGCTTATGAGTTTAATAATCCTTCAAGTCATTCCTAGCCTGATCGGCTATATCATTATTGTGCCAAAAATTTAACTGTGCTACCTGGTCCTTCTTTCCGGAGCACAATTTTCGATGATGAGCTAACCTTACGTCGATCTTCCTCCTCATATAATTTAGCCTTAAAAACAGCAAGCTTGGTTTCGTGTTTGTGTCGTATCTGTGGCTCCAATAATCTTTTGTTGCATCAATCCTTTTGCTTGATGCAGTCGTTGTTCAATTGCTTCTTCGTGAATCCTCTCGACAACAAATTGTCGTGATCGTCATCAACATTTTGACTCCTTCCAGGATATCAATGAAATTCTTGATGATAAGTGCCATCCTTGTTCCTTGGCAATTTGAGTTACCATCAACAACATCCTTACCTTCCTTTCATCACAAACTTGCTCATGTTATGGATGCAACTTGCTATCCAGCTCGTATTATGATCTACCTTGAAGTATTACTGCCTTTTTGTCAAGGATGTTGTGAGAATTTCACCACCTCTTGAGAATTCTTGATATAAGTGATACTTCACCATCACCATTCTTTTCTTGGTCCCCGTGTTGTTCCTAACAGGAATTCTGACAAATGGACTAGTAATTTTAAAACTTCTAGCAACCTTATTGCTTTGAAGTTAATGGTCAACATTTCATTCTTAGACCATTGGTTATCGAATCGCCATTCTAACATTGTTTGTGCTACCTAAGTCCGTATTTCTGGTGCACCGTCAACCAATGTTTAATCATGTATGTCTCCTCGAGCATACCTAATTATATCATTTGAACTGACAAAAGCTATTTCCTTGTTCACATAATTGTGGAAATCCATCTTTTGGATATCTCGATGAATTGTCGCTGAGTTCATCAGTCACCTCCTCATTCTCTCCTTGATTTAATAATGAACTCGTGATTCGGAACTTGCTTCCATAGTTCATTTACCGAGAATCTTACAAAGCTGTCTCGTCAATTTGTGTTGCACCTTTTCTTCTCAGGTATCCTGAGTATGAGGTATCCTGACATCAATCTGAACTGAATCTCAGTCAGATATGATGGTTGGGACATTTTCCAAAAGTCGTAACATTGGTCTTTATGTGACCCGGTAAGGTGATGTCGTGCCTAGCACACCTGGTCGGAGGCCCTAATGTTATAGATTCCTTTTCAGCGAGGTTATCCATTCTTCCATGAGGAAATTGTAAGACTTATTCTATAAGTTGTCCTTGATGGATCCTTTGTGTTTCCAAAGTCCGATCTTTACCCAATGACCATGTCAATGCTATCTCGAAGCATGTCTGTGGTACTCTGATACGTCTCCAACGTATCTATAATTTTTGATTGCTCCATGCTATATTATCTATTGTTTTGGGCAATATTGGGCTTTATTATCCACTTTTATATTATTTTTGGGACTAACTTATTAACCGGAGGCCCAGCCCAGATTTGTTGTTTTTTTCCTATTTCAGTGTTTCGAAGAAAAGGAATATCAAACGGAGTCGAAACGGAACGAAATCAACTACAGAAGTTATTTTTCGAACGAAAGCCACCCGATGGACTTGGACCCCACGTCAAGGAAGGAACCAGGAAGCCACGAGGGTGGGGGGCGCGCCCACCCCCCTAGGGCGTGCCCCTGCCTCGTGGGGCCCTCGTGGCTCCCCTGACGTACTCCTTTCACCCATATATACCCACTGTCGGGGGACTGATCCACAAACACCTATGGGACCGGCGGGCCGAGTCCCTTTCGGTTCGGCGGGGGCGGAGGTCGTGCAAAGAGCGGATCGAGGCGAAACACACGAGCAGTTACCCAGGTTCGGGCCGCACGGATGCGTAAAACCCTACTCTTGCTTTGTGGTTTGTGTTGAGTTCTTGCTCGGGAGCGCGGAGTGCTACAGTACACACCAGCAGCTAACGAGACCGAGCGTGAGTGTTCTCCGAACTAGCTAACAGCTAACCCCTCTATGTTGCGCACGGGCCTCCTTTTATATGCTCAAGGGGTCACCGACGGGTGGCAACGGAGACGAAGGGTAAAAATGGAAAGGTGATGCGGTAGGTACAGCTACCTGCTACAGTGTATCATACCTAACCCTGACGGCAGGGGACAAGGGCATTAAATGCCCGTCTGTGTCGCCTAAATAGTGCAAAAGGGACCGTCAGGGACGCCACTGCTTGCCATGATGGCAATCTTGTCAGCGCCGCTCGCCACTGCGCACCGCTGGCTGCACAGCCTCCCGCCACGCACGCCTGGAAGGGTCCCAGAGCGACACGTTGGTGGATGCGCTGGAGCGCGGGCACAGAGTGGTGGCTCGCCGCGGCAAGCGCCTTGCCGCGGTCGTTGTCTTGTCGCGTCCGGGAGCTTGTCGCTCACCGGGCCTTGCCGGGACGCGTGGTGCATCGCGGCAAGCTCCTTGAGGTGCCTTGGTTGGCCTTCCCGGCAAGCTCCTCTTGCCGGGGTCTTGTCTCCTTAAACGCCATGCCTTGGTTGGCCTTCCCGGCAAGCTCCTCTTGCCGGGGTCTTGTGGTGTCTTGGCTTGAATACTTTGTTCTTGAATGGCTCCAAAGGAACCACGGAGGACCGTGGCCGTCACCCGGCAAGCCTTGCCGCGGGATGCTGTGACTGCCCGTGCACAAGTTCGGGATACTAGGGTACCCCTACTCTAGTACACCAACAGGAGCCCCCAGGCCTGGGCCATACACGGTGCCGAGCGCTGTTGGGCCAGGCCCAAAACAGTGCACGGGCACGCGCGGCCTAGGTTACGCCGTATCTTACTCTTTATCCGCCGCGCCCTCCCCGAATGGCACGCGTTGAATGCGGCGTCGTGGGAGAGATCATGGGTGGTTTCTTTAATTCTTGCTGTTTGTCTTGTATCTCATTTGCTTGACTCTGAACTTGTTCCTTTTCAGGAGTCTGGCCCAGAGAGCAGCGAAGAGAGCCAAGGCCCCGGTGATCGTCATCGAGGACGAGCCCACTGCGACAGCAGGTGGCGCGCCCGAGACAACCTTGCCAGACCCGGCGACTTTTCTTCAGAGCAGCCCCCAGCGTAAGTGTATGATTTGCTTTCCGCTATGAGGCACGCATGGATATTCTGTCTTTGCTGATATCTGACTGCTGACTTGTGTAGGAGTAGAGCAGCCCCACCAGGAGCCAAGGGAGAATCCCCCGACAAGGGAGAATTCTCCGGCAAGGGAGGGCTTCCCGGTAAGGGAGAGGTCTCCGGCAAGGGAGAGCGCCAGCGGCCCCCTGACGGTGGAGACCACGACTGCAGAACCCGGCACAGGTACTCCTCTTGCTTCAAGGCTTCCCTTGGGTTCTTCTTCTCTTGATCTTCTTGGGTTTTTGCTGGATTTTGATTGACTCTTCTCCCCTTGCCGACTGTCAGACCCATCTGCTGCGGAGCAGATGGAGACCGAGGTTGCCGCTGAAGAAGCGGCCGGCGCTGACGATCCCGCCGGCGCAGAGGCTGCCAAGGCTGCCGCCGCAGCAACTGGCGAAGGGTCTGGCGATCGTACTGACGGCCCAGAGGCCGCAGGAGCGCCAGGCGCTACACCGACCGCCGACCCGTCCGCCGCTGCCGCAGCGCCAGGCTCCGAAGAGCCCCAGCCAGGCGTCTACCTGAAGGCCGGCGAAGGCAGTGTTGATGAAGGTGGCCTTCCGCAATCCGGGCCTCATCCTCACCAACGTCCTCAGGACCTTGCCGCCGGATGCTGATTTGGAGGCGCTCAAGACCCTTGTCGCACCCATTGTGGACAAGGTGAGCGGGATCAAGAGGATCGAAGGCGATCGCGTAGATTAGGCCGCCTATCTCTTCTTTCCTTGTCGCTGTTTGTCATGTTATGAAAACAATCCGTTAGAGCTGCGACAAGCTATCTTTGTAATATAACTCTATTCTGGGTAATGATTGCAATGTTATTCCCTTTACTTGATTCCTTCCTTTGTATGTTTTTGCCCTACGCTTTTAGGGAACTTGCCGGTGCAGGCACCTGGGCCGCGAGCGCTGAGTGCGGGACGTCAGCAGCCTGCTGGCGGTGCCGCTACCGACAAGAAACCTTGTCACAACTAGTTGCAGCTCACTTAAGTTGTTGAGCGGACTCGAAACAAAGTAAGGGCGCAACTAGCTACGAGTTGGTTCCTCCGCGCATAGGTTTTCCATACAAAGTGTAGTCGCTCAAGGGAGATAACTTAAAAAATTTAAAAATTTGATTGCTCAAACTTTGGCAACTTAGCTTTTCTGTTGTTTGCTTCTCGGTAAGGCAAAATTTTCTTGAACGACGCCTGGCCCATACCATTATCTTCTCCTCCCCCCCCCCCCCCGACAAACTTGTGGGCGAGGGAACCTTCCTTTCCTTGAGAAAAAAGAAAGAAGAGAAAATAAAGACATGGAGCCTTACGGCTCGTTATTGCTTACCGGGGAGTAGGTGCTGCACAAAGTGTCAGATCATATATGCCAAAAAATAGAAAGCATGAAACTGACAAGATGTGCTGAGCACGTGAGCTTTTTAGGGAACTTGCCAGTGCAGGCACCTTAGCCACGAGCGCTGAGTGCGGAACGTCAGCAGCCTGCTGGCGATGCTGCTACCGACAAGAAACCTTGTCGCAACTAGTCGCAGCTCACTTAAGTTGTTGAGTGGACTCGAAACAAAGTAAGGGCGTGACTAGTAGGTGCTGCACAAAGTGTCAGATCACATATGCAAAAAATAGAAAGCATGAAACTGACAAGATGTGTGGAGCACATGAGCTTTACTTATGTACGGGGTCTGCGCCCGGCTTTGTACAAAGGATTACATGCAACAGCGGCAAGACTTGTACAAAAGGTGGTTGCCGGAACAGGTTCCGGCAACCGCGCCTTACGGGTAAAACTTACGAAGATGCTCAATGTTCCAGGAGTTGCTCACAGGAATGCCATCTTCGGTCTCAAGGCGGACAGCACCAGGCCTAGTGACTCGTTTCACCCGGTAAGGGCCTTCCCACTTCGGCGTCAACTTGTTGGAATTCTTGGCGGACTGAACGCGCCGAAGAACAAGGTCGCCTTCCTCGAGACTTCTGGCGTTAACTTTGCGGCTATGATAGCGGCGCAAAGCTTGCTGGTAGCGAGCAGCTCGCACAGCAGCCTGAAGACGGTCTTCCTCAAGGAGCAGCGCGTCATCTTGTCGCAGCTGCTCTTGCTCGAGCTCATCATAAGCGAGCACTCGAGGTGACCCGTATATGAGTTCCGTGGGGATAACTGCCTCTGCTCCATAGACTAGAGCGAAAGGTGTCTGGCCAGTGGCTCGATTTGGCGTCGTTCTGATCGACCAAAGAACCATCGGCAGCAAGGACTAAAGGCAAATTTGCCGCTGCGGGAACATCCGCTTCCACGGCGAGAGCCTGCGGCTCCGCCGGAGCTTGACGTTCCCCAGCAAGTTTGCCGGAGCAAAACTTGTCGGGAGCTTCTACTTCGACGGAACAAACCTTAGGGTTTGCCGGAGTAGATTGCTCCTCAGCGCAAGGCAAATCTGTTGCTGCGGGAACGTCCGCTTCTACGGCGAGAACCTGCGGCTCTGCCGGAGCTTGACGTTCCCTGGCAAGCTTGCCGGAGCAAAACTTGCCGGGAGCTTCTGCTTCGACGGAACAAACCCTAGGGTTTGTTGGAGCAGACTGCTCCTCAGCGCTCTTGGCGTTGATCTTGGGGACCTTCTTGGCGGCGGCTTCGGGAAGCTCTGCCGGCAAATAGTCACCAGAAATCAACTTCCTCTTCTTGCTATCGTTCATGAAGAACTTGGCGCTGATCGCGACGAGCTCGTGGATCTGATGACGCGGTGGAGTCACTATCGAGGTGGATCCGGCGAGTCGGCGATCTTGGCCTTCGGGACGGAGAGTGCACAGTGGTTGCACCCCCACCGGTCTTGTCACCACCGGCTCGTGCCTGGCTGACTTGCTGCAGCTGCGACGTGCTTGGCTGCCATTGGGTGTCGCTGTTGGCGAAGCCGATGAGATTCTGAATGGTGGCCCTCCAGTCGTCGATCTTGTCCGCCGTTGGAGGGTAGTCTAGGAGCAGTTGAGCTCGCGCCAAAGCTTCTGCTGCAGTGGCGGGTGGCGGTGGCGAACGGTGCGAGGAGCGGGATATGCTCGGACTTCTAACTATGTTAGAAGGAGCAGTGTCCCGTCCAGGCGACCGTGCCTCGCTCGTGCCAGCATGTTGGTGTGCATGCTGGTCTTGAGCACTCCGAGATCCACCAGCTCGATCTTGGTCCAGCAAACGCATGGTACCATGAGTACCATGACGCTGCCGGTCCCGCGCCTCCTGAGATGGGCGCGGTGCATGTACAGACGCCGAGGTCTTGGAGTGCGCCCGGTCGTTGTGGGAGCCGGCTACGCCGCTGACGGGCAGCGCAGCCTTGTCCTTGGACCTGGCAGCACCGTGAGCTCCCTCGTCGACGCCCGTTCTTCCGCCGGCGCCTGCCCCATCAGCCGTTTGCTCCGGCGATGGTGGGTTCGGCGCGGACGGAGCAGCCGCCTCCGAAGCCTTCTTCTTCGGCGGCATGTCGATGAAGATGATGAAGATCTAGCTCGCGTGAACGCTGGATCTGGTTCACACAACCTCGACGCCCCTACCTGGCGCGCCAAAGATGTCGGGGGACGGATCCACGAACACCTATGGGACCGGCGGGCCGAGTCCCTTTCGGTTCGGCGGGGGCGGAGGTCGTGCAAAGAGCGGATCGAGGCGAAACACACGAGCAGTTACCCAGGTTTGGGCCGCACGGATGCGTAAAACCCTACTCCTGCTTTGTGGTTTGTGTTGAGTTCTTGCTCGGGAGCGCGGAGTGCTACAGTACACACCAGCAGCTAACGAGACCGAGCGTGAGTGTTCTCCGAACTAGCTAACAGCTAACCCCTCTATGTTGCGCACGGGCCTCCTTTTATATGCTCAAGGGGTCACCGACAGGTGGCAACGGAGACGAAGGGTAAAAATGGAAAGGTGCTGCGGTAGGTACAACTACCTGCTACAGTGTATCATACCTAACCCTGACGGCAGGGGACAAGGGCATTAAATGCCCGTCTGTGTCGCCTAAACAGTGCAAAAGGGACCGTCAGGGACGCCACTGCTTGCCACGATGGCAATCTTGTCAGCGCCGCTCGCCACTGCGCACCGCTGGCTACACAGCCTCCCTCCACGCACGCCTGGAAGGGTCCCAGAGCGACACGTTGGTGGATGCGCTGGAGCGCAGGCACAGAGTGATGGCTCGCCGCGGCAAGCGCCTTGCCGCGGTCGTTGTCTTGTCGCGTCCGGGAGCTTGTCGCTCACCGGGCCTTGCCGGGACGCGTGGTGCGTCGCGGCAAGCTCCTTGAGGTGCCTTGGTTGGCCTTCCCGGCAAGCTCCTCTTGCCGGGGTCTTGTCTCCTTAAACGCCATGCCTTGGTTGGCCTTCCCGGCAAGCTCCTCTTGCCGGGGTCTTGTGGTGTCTTGGCTTGAATACTTTGTTCTTGAATGGCTCCAAAGGAACCACGGAGGACCGTGGCGGTCACCCGGCAAGCCTTGCCGCGGGATGCTGCGACTGCTCGTGCACAAGTTCGGGATACTAGGGTACCCCTACTCTAGTACACCGACACCCACGTATCCTAAAACTTCCAGAACAGAGATTAGATCGGGAGTTCGGCCGCCGCAAGCCTCTGTAGCCACCAAAAACCAATCGGGACCCTGTTCTGGCACCCTGCCGGATGGGGGAACCCTCACCGGTGGCCATCTTCATCATCCCAGCGCTCTCCATGACGAGGAGGGAGTAGTTCACCCTCGGGGCTGAGGGTATGTACCAGTAGCTATGTGTTTGATCTCTCTCTCTCTCTCGTGTTCTTGATTTGGCACGATCTTGATGTATCGCGAGCTTTGCTATTATAGTTGGATCTTATGTTTCTTCTCCCCCTCTTCTCTCTTGTAATGGATTGAGTTTTCCCCTTGAAGTAATCTTATCGGATTGAGTCTTTAAAGATTTGAGAACACTTGATGTATGTCTTGCCGTGCGTATCTGTGGTGACAATGGGATATCACGTGATTCACTTGATGTATGTTTTGGTGATCAACTTGCGGGTTCCGCCCATGAACCTATGCATAGGGGTTGGCACACGTTTTCGTCGCGATTCTCCGATAGAAACTTTGGGGCACTCTTTGAGGTTCTATGTGTTGGTTGAATAGATGGAGATTGTGTGATGCATATCGTATAATCATACCCACAGATACTTGAGGTGACATTGGAGTATCTAGGTGACATTAGGGTTTTGATTGATTTGTGTCTTAAGGTGCTTACCCAAGCAGGGAACTTTGCCTATTGGTCCGCCTCGTTCAACGAGCAGGAAAATAGTGCTCTTCCTCCCTCGCCCTTGGTACCGACGTTGTTGTCGACATAATCGATAGGCTATTCTCTGACATGCCTTTCTATCATGACCATGCAAGATATCACCGCTCCTACTTTTAACCCACATGGTGGGCCCATAACCCACAGTTCCACAGGACCGAAACCTGACTCTCCTATACACCCCCTGTTTCCAAAGCTATTCCTCATGCTTGGCTTCATATGTAATTCACGAGCCACCTTCCCTGTGATCATCATTTCTGGTATTAGACACAATACTTATTCCCGTTGCCTTGAACCCCTTTCACACTCTGTTTCAAGCAACGAACGATTGTCTATCCGCTCGAAACTTCTCATGATACCTCCTCACTTGCTCTCGATAATGTCTAGAGTTTCAATTCGAGAGTTAATTCTGCCACCTTCCCTGATGTTATCTGCTAGATAAGCAAACAATGTAGCGGTCCGTTCTTCCGTAATACTGATAACCCACAAATGTAGGGGATCGCAACAGCTTTCGAGGGTAGAGTATTCAACCCAAATTTATTGATTCGACACGAGGGGAGCCAAAGAATATTCTCAAGTATTAGCAACGGAGTTGTTAATTCAGCCACACCTGGATAACTTAATATCTGCAGCAAAGTGTTTAGTAGCAAAATAATATGATAGTAGTGGTAACGGTAACAAAAGTAACGGAAGCAAAAGTAATATTTTTGGTATTTTGTAGTGATTGTAATAGTAGCAACGGAAGAGTAAATAAGCGAGAACCAATATAGGAAAAGCTCGTAGGCATTGGATCAGTGATGGATAATTATGCCAGATGCGGTTCATCATGTAACGGTCATAACCTAGGGTGACATAGAACTAGCTCCAATTCATCAATGTAATGTAGGCATGTATTCCGAATATAGTCATACGTGCTTATGGAAACGAACTTGCATGACATCTTTTGTCCTACCACTAGTAGAAAAAGGGTCAAACGTGAAGCACATTAGTGCCGGTTTGCATTAGAGCCGGCACTAATGTGTACATTAGTGCCGGTTCGTGGCGGCGATCAATAGTACCGGTTCGTGGCGAACCTTTAGTACCGGTTCATGCCACGAACCGGTACTAAAGAGGTTGTGTAGCCTGCGGTCAGGCTATGGCCCCACCATCACCGTTTAGTGCCAGTTCGTACCACGAACCGATACTAATGAGGTTATGGCAAGCTGTTTTTAGTCCCACCTCGCCAAGAGAGGGGCAGTATGAGCGGTTTATAAGCCGTGAGTGCACAGACAATGACGAAGAGTTGCAATGCTCACCTACAAGTTGATTAGCTTCAAGCCTTGCGGAATAGCATAGATTGCACTGAGCTATGTGCAGTGGCTTAGTGCAATCTATACTATTCCGAATAGCTTGAAGCAAATTAACCAGCATTGCACCTCTTTTTTATTTTTAATAACTTATTTAAACTCCGGACTTCTTTTGTGTTCAGTATACAGCATTTAAAGCGACGTCATCAATTTCCAACATGCTCTGACATCATTTGTTGTTTTTTCGTCATTTACCTAATTGTTTAGAGAGCTAAATGACCGTGAAATTGAAAATCACTACAAAATGAATCTTGAAAATGTTGAAACTTGGCATGGTATCATCATATCACCCGCATAGCATGCGCGAAAGAGTAGAGAGGGTCACGGCAAACACTGGACGCACTTCGTGTACAAACTGGACATACTCTTTCAGAGTATTAGGGTTTCGGACGAGAACTTATCTGTTACATGGCCACTTCAATGTTTTTTAAACTTATTTGAACTCCGGACTTCTTTTGTGTTTAGTATGCAACATTTAAAGCGACCTCATCAATTTCCAACATGTTCTGACATCATTTGTTGTTTTTCGGTCATTTACCTAATTGTTTAGAGAGCTAAATGGCCGTGAAATTGAAAATCACTACAAAATGAATCCTGAAAATGTTGAAACTTGGCATGGTATCATCATATCACCCTCATAGCATGCGCGAAAGAGTAGAGAGGGTCACGGCAAAAACTGGACGCACTTCGTGTACAAACTGGACATACTCTTTCCGAGTATCAGGGTTTCGGACGAGAACTTATCTGTTACATGGCCACTTCAATGTTTTTTAAACTTATTTGAACTCCGGACTTCTTTTGTGTTTAGTATGCAACATTTAAAGCGACGTCATCAATTTCCAACATGTTCTGACATCATTTGTTGTTTTTCGGTCATTTACCTAATTGTTTAGAGAGCTAAATGACCGTGAAATTGAAAATCACTACAAAATGAATCCTGAAAATGTTGAAACTTGGCATGGTATCATCATATCACCCGCATAGCATACGCGAAAGAGTAGAGAGGGTCACGGCAAAAACTGGACACACGCGAAGAAAAAGTTTCACACCCAAAGATCTGGGATGTGATCGGCTTAACTATCATCACTTTCTTCTGTGTTTCACACCCAGGAGGGAATCTCTGTAATAGTTAGGGTAGCTAGTTATGTGTTTTGGCATTTGAAACGCGAAGAAATTTTATGTGCAAGCAAATTCTTTCATGCATTTACTGATTTTTTTTAGCTAAATGACCCTGAAATTGAAAAGCATTTCAAATGAACTCAAAAAAGGATGAAAGTTGGCATGGTATCATAATTTCACCCACATAGCATGTGCAAAAAAGTAGAGAGGGTTACCGCAAAAACTGGATGCACTTCGTGTACAAAATGGACAATCTGTTTCGAAGTATCAGGGTTTCGGACGAAAACTCATCCGTTACAAAGGCATTTCATTTTTTAAATAACTTAAGCATTACCAAATTGAATATAATGATAAAACACACTAATATTAAACATAAGAAAAAAGAATCACTGAAAAATGTATTTTTAAAGTTAAGTTATTCACAAACTAGTGATTCACACAAATTTTAAATAGTTCAAAATTTAAACTATTCAAATTTAAAAAGTACCTGCACTAACTGAAAGTTTCTAAAACTATCAAAAATATTCACAAAGAAACTCTAAATACAGCAAAAAACAACTAAAAATAAATAAAACAAAATAAATAAAGCAGAAAACAAAAAACTAAATGAAAAAAGCCCACCTACCGGGCCACAGCGGCCTGCATACGACTAGAAACCCAACCTGTTGTTGGGCCAGGATGCAGGCCCGCAAGCCCAATAGGCCCCACAGGGCAGAGTAGCAGAGGTAGGCCTAGAAGGCCTGCTTTAGAGAGGAGCTCGAGACAGCAGCGGCGGCGGGGCTTATAAGCAGGTGTGAGCGCCCTTCGGCTAGCGAGGTGGGACTAAACTTCTGCGCCCCTCGCCTGGCAGCACACACCCCTTTAGTACCGGTTGGTGGCTCCAACCGGTACTAAAAGCCTTCCTTTCCCGCCGCTTGGCCTGGCGAAAATAGGCCTTTAGTACCGGTTGGAGCCACCAACCGGTACTAAAGGCCCATCCTATATATATAGCACTTACGAAAATTTCAGTTTCATCTCCCCACTTCGTCTCCAACCTCCGCGGCGCGCGCCGCTCAATCCCGTCGTCGCCGCCCGTCGCCCGTACCGTCGTCCGTCGTCATCGTCGCTGTCCCCGCCGCCGCCCGTCGTCGTCGTCATCTCGCGCTGCCGCCCCGAACGCCGCCGCCCCGAACGCCGCCGCCGTCCGTCGTCATCGCCGCGGCCGTACATCTCTCTCTCGCTCCCGCGCACACACATACATACACACACATACATACACACACATACACACACACACCGGCGCCCCCACTCGTACGTACGGGGCGGCGGCGTAGGGCCACACACACATATACCACACACACACGCATACACACACACATACACACATACGTACGTACACACATATATACGTATATATACACACACATGCATACACACACACATTTTTTTTACTTATTTTCTGTTTTTTAGAAAAGTTAATTAGATGATCGAATGTTAGATTAATGTCGAATGTTAGATGAATTAGCTAGCTACATAGAAAAATTGTCGAACTAGAGATTAGAACTAGTTGAATAATTAATATAACTAGTTTATTTTTAGTAAGAAAATTTAGGTATATGAGATTAGAACTAGTTGAATAATTAATATAACTAGTTTATTTTTAGTAAGAAATTTAGGTATATGAGATTTGATGATCTAATTAAAATATTATTTGTTAATGAGTTTTTCTGTTTATTTAATTTTTTATATATTTTGAGTTTATATAAATGTTAGATTAATGTCGAATGTTAGATGAATTAGATAGAAAAGTTAAATATATAGTAATGTCAATTGAATATATAGTTAGATATATTAATGTCAAATGTTAGATGAATATATATTTGGCTAGATATAGGTGTTTAATGTTTCACCTATATGAACATAGGAAATGTCATCTGACGACCAAAAAGATTTTATTATGTGCGAACACTATGAAGACCAGCGCGGCCTGTGCGACCAAAATTTCCTTGTTGATGGTAGGCGCTTCAGCATCAAGCTGGATGAGACATTTGAAGTTGATACAATAAGTCACTTTGTCAATTATTATTTGAATGCACAACTTATGCTTCATTTGCTTCAACTTATAATTTTAAATTTTCACTATTCTACTAGCGCATCCCCTGCCATGCAAGAATTTTTGTCTTGGATAAGATAGGTTTTAGTGCTATAGATGATATGGAGGTAAAGAGAGTTTACTTGAAGACGGAGCATGGGTATACTTTCAACGTCAAATTATATAATGGAGACACATACACCCATTTTGAATGCAAAACTTGGCAAGCACTATGCAAGGCTTATGCATTTGAGCCTGATATGGTTATCACCTTTGATATTCGTCCGGAAGATGATATTGAAGGTAATATAGACATCTGGGTCGATGTGCAAACGCCTCCAGTTCTACCATTTGGTGAGTTTTTCTCAACCATGCATGCATATGTTTATGTCTTTCATACAGTTTATTCAAAAATAGTTGACAACTAATTTGTATTGTCAGCTTATTTCGGTTCAAGCAAACATGTCCGGCGCTTGGTAGACAGGACCTACTACTGCCCCGGGGCTCAACTAAACTGCGAGGAGATAAGTCATTATGTTTCATGGCTTGAGGATCTTAATACTGTCAAGACAAATTTTTTTCCTAAACTTAGAAATGTTAGTACTCAAAACGTGCGACCAATGGTGATCGTATTGAACTACGGTCACATCTATAATCAAAAGATGGTAAGATTTTAAATATTTGTCCTTAATTAGTGCATCTTTTGCATACATTATTTTTGAAGCTAAAATTTTCATTGCTTAGTATATTAATTACTATACGATGTTGTTCAACAGGGACTTCCGATGACAGTTGTGCCTCAGTGGATCGAGACAAAAGGTCGCATGTCAATGGTTAGCTTACGACCAAGATTTCCTACATTGCACATGAGTGCATTCAGGATTTCTGAAAGCGAAGAATGCTTAATAGTGAAAGATTGGAGCAAAATTGTTAACGATCGCAGAGAAGTACTAGGGGGCAGTAAGGAGAAGCGCAACCCAAGATTAGAAGACAGATTCATCTGCATGCTCCAGTATGATGAATCAGGAGAGCTATACATGTTCTATGCTATTCTACCTGAGAGGGAGCAGCATGATCAGTAGCTACTACTTCATGCTCTTAATTAGTACTTGTCTCATGGATCCGTGTCCTGAACTTCGATGTTGGTGATGATTATGTTGAACTTGATGATATCTCTTTGCTTCTGTTACAAAGTGAATGTTTCCTCTTTAAGCTAGCCAACGTTGATGATGATTACATAGCTAGCGGTAATGACTATGATGATTAAATAGTGGTAATTAGACGACTACGATGATTTTTAGCTAGCTAGAGTTTATTTATTTATTAATATGCGATGATGATGATGATGATGATGACGACTACAACTCATTATAACGTAAAACAATCCTAAATTAAATTGATAACACAAATTTAATTGAAAAATACAAAATAAAACAAAAACCCACAACCATTTAGTACCGGTTGGTGTTACCAACCGGTACTAAAGGGCTCCCGGCCCCCGGAGCTGGCTCGTGCCACGTGGTACCCCTTTAGCACCGGTTCGTGCTGAACCGGTACTAAAGGGGGGGGGCTTTAGTGCCGAAACTTTAGTGTCGGTTCCTGAACCGGCACTAAAGGGCCTTACGAACCGGTGCTATTGCCCGGTTCTGCACTAGTGTACCCTCCCGTGGCAGCGGGGTCCTAATGGAAACTAAGGGATATTAAGGCCTCCTTTTAATAGAGTACCGGAACAAAGCATTAGCACATAGTGAATACATGAACTCCTCAAACTATGGTCATCACCGGGAGTGGTCCCGATTATTGTCACTTCGGGGTTGCCGGATCATAACACATAGTAGGTGACTATAGACTTGCAAGATAGGATCAAGAACACACATATATTCATGAAAACATAATAGGTTTAGATCTGAAATCATGGCACTCGGGCCCTAGTGACAAGCATTAAGCATAGCAAAGTCATAGCAACATCAATCTCATAACATAGTGGATACTAGGGATCAAACCCTAACAAAACTAACTCGATTACATGATAGATCTCATCAAACCCATCACCGTCCAGCAAGCCTACGATGGAATTACTCACACACGGCGGTGAGCATCATGAAATTGGTGATGGAGGATGGTTGATGATGACGACGGTGATGAATCCCCCTCTCCGGAGCCCCGAACGGACTCCAGATCAGCCCTCCCGAGAGGTTTTAGGGCTTGGCGGCGGCTCCGTATCGTAAAACGCGATGATTTCTTCTCCTTGATTTTTTTCTCCCCGAAAGGAAATATATAGAGTTGGAGTTGGCGTCGGAGGAGCTCCAGGGGGCCCACGAGGTAGGGGGCGCGCCCCCCACCCTCGTGGATAGGGTGTGGGCCCCCTGGTCTTCATCTTTGGCAAGGATTTTTTATTATTTTCAACTAGACGTTTCGTGGAGTTTCAGGTCATTCCGAGAACTTTTGTTTCTGCACATAAATAACACCATGGCAATTCTGCTGAAAACAGCGTCAGTCCGGGTTAGTTTCATTCAAATCATGCAAGTTAGAGTCCAAAACAAGGGCAAAAGTGTTTGGAAAAGTAGATACGACAGAGACGTATCAACTCCCCCCAGTTTAAACCTTTGCTTGTCCTCAAGCAATTCAGTTGATAAACTGAAAGTGACAAAGAAAAACTTTTACAAAGTCTGTTTGCTCTTGTTGTTGTAAATATGTAAAGCCAGCATTCAAGTTTTCAGCAAAGATTATGACTAACCACATTTGCAATAATTCTCAGGTCTCATGTTTACTCATATCAATAGCCTAATCAACTAGCGAGCGATAATAATAAATCTCGGATGACAACACTTTCTCAAAACAATCATAATATGATATAAAAAGATGGTATCTCGCTAGCCCTTTCTGAGACTGCAAAACATAAATGCAGAGCACCTTTAATGATCAAGGACTGACTAGACATTGTAATTCATGGTAAAAGAGATCCAGTCATACCCAATATAAATTAATAGTAATGAATGCAAATGACAGCTGCGCTCTCCGGCTAGTGCTTTTAATAAGAGGGTGATGACTCAACATAAAAGTAAATAGATAGGCCCTTCGCAAAGGGAAGCAGGGATTTGTAGAGGTGCCAGGGCTCGATTTTGAAATAGAGATAAATAATATTTTGAGCAGTATACTTTCATTGTCAACATAACAACTAAGAGATGGCGATATCCTCCATGCTACACACACTATAGGCGGTTCCCAAACAGAATGGTAAAGTTTATACTCCCCCTCCACCAACAAGCATCAATCCATGACTTGCTCGAAACAACGAGTGTCTCCAACTAGCAACAGTCCCAGCGGGAGTTTTGTTTGCAATTATTTTCATTTAGTTTGCATAAAGCATGGGACTGGGCATCCCGGAGACCAGCCATTTTCTCGTGAGTGAGGAGCGGAGTCCACTCCTCGTGAGAATAACCCGCCTAACATGGAAGATAAGGGCAGCCCTAGTTGATACATGAGCTATTCGAGCATACAAAACAGAATGTTTATTTGAAGGTTTAGAGTTTGGCACATACAAATTTACTTGGAACGACAGGTAGATACCGCATATAGGAAGGTATAGTGGACTCATATGGAATAACTTTGGGGTTTAAGGGATTGGATGCACAAGCAGTATTCCTGCTTAGTACAAGTGAAGGCTAGCAAAAAGACTGGGAAGCGACCAACTAGAGAGCGACAACAGTCATGAACATGCATTAAAATTAATAAACATTGGATGCAAGCATGAGTAGGATATAATCCACCATGAACATAAATATCGTGAAGGCTATGTTGATTTGTTTCAACTACATGTGTGAACATGTGCCAAGTCAAGTCACTTAAATCATTCAAAGGAGGATACCACCCCACTATACCACATCACAACCATTTTAATAGCATGTTGGCACGCAAGGTAAACCATTATAACTCATAGCTAATCAAGCATGGCACGAGCAACTATGATCTCTAATTGTCATTGCAAACATGTTTATTCATAATAGGCTGAATCAGGAACGATGAACTCATCATATTTACAAAAACAAGAAAGGTCGAGTTCATACCAGCTTTTCTCATCTCAGTCAGTCCATCGTATATCATCATAATTGCCTTTCACTTGCACGACCGAATGATGTGAATAATAATAAGAGTGCACGTGCATTGGACTAAGCTGGAATCTGCGAGCATTCAATAACACACGAGAAGACAAGGCAATATGGTCTCTTGGTTAAATCAACAATAATGCATATAAGAGCCACTTCAACAATTTAATCATGGTCTTCTCCTATCAACCCCCAAAGAAAAGAAAAGAAATAAAAACTATTTACCCGGGAAAGTTGTTGGGGAACGTAGCAATAATTCAAAATTTTCCTACGTGTCACCAAGATCAATCTATGGAGTCATCTAGCAACGAGGGAGGAGTGGATCTACATACCCTTGTAGATCGCGCGCGGAAGCGTTCAAGAGAACGGGGTTGATGGAGTCGTACTCGTCGTGATCCAAATCACCGATGATCCTAGCGCCGAACGGACGGCACCTCCGCGTTCAACACACGTACGGAGCAGCGACGTCTCCTCCTTCTCGATCCAGCAAGGGGGGAGGAGAGGTTAATGGATATCCAGCAGCACGACGGCGTGGTGGTGGAAGTAGCGGGATTCCAACAGGGCTTCGCCAAGCGCTGCGGGAAGAGGGAGATGTGTCACGGGAGGGAGAGGGAGGCGCCAGGGCTTAGGTGCGGCTGCCCTCCCTTCCCCCACTATATATAGGGCCAAGGGAGAGGGGGGCAGCCTTGGCCCTTCCTCCAAGGAAGGGTGCGGCTAGGGAGGAGTCCCTCCTCCCCAAGGCACCTAGGAGGTGCCTTCCCCCTTTAGGACTCTTCCTTTCCTTATCCCTTGGCGCATGGGCCTCTTGGGGCTGGTGCCCTTGGCCCATATAAGCCAAGGCGCACACCCCTACAGCCCATGTGGCCCCCCGGGGCAGGTGGCCCCACCCGGTGGACCCCCGGGACCCTGTCGGTGGTCCCGGTACAATACCGGTGACCCCGAAACTTGTCCCGATGGCCGAAATAGCACTTCCTATATATAATTCTTTACCTCCGGACCATTCCGGAACTCCTCGTGAGGTCCGGGATCTCATCCGGAACTCCGAACAACTTTCGGGTTACCGCATACTAATATCTCTATAACCCTAGCGTCACCGAACCTTAAGTGTGTAGACCCTACGGGTTCGGGAAGCATGCAGACATGACCGAGACGTTCTCCGGTCAATAACCAACAGCGGGATCTGGATACCCATGTTGTTTCCCACATGTTCCATGATGATCTCATCGGATGAACCACGATGTCGAGGATTCGATCAATCCCGTATACAATTCCCTTTGTCTAGCGGTACGATACTTGCCCGAGATTCGATCGTCGGTATCCCGATACCTTGTTCAATCTCGTTACCGGCAAGTCTCTTTACTCGTTCCGTAACACATCATCCCGTGATCAACTCCTTGATCACATTGTGCACATTATGATGATGTCCTACCGAGTGGGCCCAGAGATACCTCTCCGTCACACGGAGTGACAAATCCCAGTCTCGATTCGTGCCAACCCAACAGACACTTTCGGAGATACCTGTAGTGTACCTTTATAACCACCCAGTTACGTTGTGACATTTGGCATACCCAAAGTATTCCTACGGTATCCGGGAGTTGCACAATCTCATGGTCTAAGGAAATGATACTTGACATTAGAAAAGCTTTAGCATACGAACTACACGATCTAGTGCTATGCTTAGGATTGGGTCTTGTCCATCACATCATTCTCATAATGATGTGATCCCGTTATCAACGACATCCAATGTCCATGGTTAGGAAACCGTAACCATCTATTGATCAACGAGCTAGTCAACTAGAGGCTTACTAGGGACATGGTGTTGTCTATGTATCCACACATGTATCTGAGTTTCCTATCAATACAATTATAGCATGGATAATAAACGATTATCATGAACAAGGAAATATAATAATAACTAATTTCTTATTGCCTCTAGAGCATATTTCCAACAGTCTCCCACTTGCACTAGAGTCGATAATCTAGTTCACATCGCCATGTGATTAACACTCATAGGTCACATCGCCATGTGACCAACATCCAAAGAGTTTACTAGAGTCAATAATCTAGTTCACATCACTATGTGATTAACACTCAATGAGTTCTGGGTTTGATCATGTTGCTTGTGAGAGAGGTTTTAGTCAACGGGTCTGCAACATTCAGATCCGTATGTACTTCGCAAATCTCTATGTCATCTTGTAGATGCAACTACTACGCTATATTTGGAGCCATTTCAAATAACTGTTCTACTTGGAGCTATTCCAAATCGTTGCTCCATTATACGTATCCGGTATCTCTACTCAGAGCTATCCGGATAGATGTTAAGCTTGCATCAACGTAACTCTTTACGTCGAACTCTTTATCACCTCCATAACCGAGAAACATTTCCTTATTCCTCTAAGGATAATTTTGACCGCTATCTGGTGATCTACTCCTAGATCACCTTCGTACCCTCTAGCCAGACATGTGGCAAGGCACACATCAGGTGCGGTACACATCATAGCATACTATGGAGCCTATGTCTAAGCATAGGGGACAACCTTCGTCCTTTCTCTCTGTTCTGCCATGGTCGAGCTTTAAGTCTTAACTTCGTACCTTACAACTCAAGAAAGAACTCCTTCTTTGACTGATCCATCTTGAACACCTTCAAGATCATGTCAAGGTATGTGCTCATTTGAAAGTACCATTAAGCGTTTCGATCTATCCATATAGATCTTGATGCTCAGTGTTCAAGTAGCTTAATCCAGGCTTTCCATTGAAAAACACTTTCCAAATAACCCTATATGCTTTCCAGAAATTCTACATCATTTTTGATCAACAATATGTCAACAACATATACTCATCAGAAATTCTATAGTGCTCCCACTCACTTCTTTGGAAATACAAGTTTCTAATAAACTTTGTATACACCAAAATCTTTGATCATCTCATCAAAGCATACATTCCAACTCCGAGATGCTTACTCCAGTCCTTAGAAGGATTGCTGGAGCTTTGCATACTTATTAACATCTTTCAGGATTGACAAAACCTTCCGCTTGTATCACATACAACCTTTCCTCAAGAAAATCGTCGAGGAAACAATGGTTTGACATCCTATCTGCAAGATTTCATAAATAATGCAGTAATCGCTAATATAATTCCAACAGACTTTTTAGCATCGCTACGTGTGAGAAAGTAGTCAACTCCTTGAACTTGTCGGGAAACATCTTAATGACAAGTAGAGCTTTCTTAATGGTGACATTTACCATCATTATCCGTCTTCCTTTTAAAATCCATCTATACTCAACAGCCTAACGACCATCAAGCCGTTCTGCCAAAGTCTACACTTTGTTTTCATACATGGATCCTCTCTCGGATTTTATGGCCTCGAGCCATTCATCGGAACCCGGGCCCACCATCGCTTCTCCATAGCTCGTAGGTTCATTGTTGTCTAGCAACATGACTTCTAAGACAGGATTACGTACCACTCTGAAGTAGCACGCATCCTTGTCATCCCACGAGGTTTGGTAGTGACTTGATCTGAAGTTTCATGATCACTATCACAAGCTTCCACTTCAATTGGTGTAGGTGCCACAGGAACAACTTCCTGTGCCCTGCCACACACTAGTTGAAGAGATGGTTTAATAACCTCATCAAGTCTCCACCATCCTCCCACTCAATTCTTTCGAGAGAAACTTTTCCTCGAGAAAGGACCCGATTCTAGAAACAATCCCTTATTGCTTTCGGATCTGAGACAGGAGGTATACCCAACTGTTTTGGGTGTCCTATGAAGATGCATTTATCCGCTTTGGGTTCGAGCTTATCAGCCTGAAACTTTTTCACATAAGCGTCGCAGCCCCAAACTTTTAAGAAATGACAGCTTAGGTTTCTCTAAACCATAGTTCATACGGTGTCATCTCATCGGAATTACGTGGTGCCCCTTTTAAAGTGAATGTGGTTGTCTCTAATGCCTAACCCATAAACTATTGTGGTAATTCGATAAGAGACATCATGGTATGCATCATATCCAATAGGGTGCAGTTATGATGTTCGGACACACCATCACACTATGGTGTTCCAGGCTGTATCAGTTGTGAAACAATTTCCACAATGTCTTAATTCTGTGCCAAACTCGTAATTCAGATATTCATCTCTATGATCATATCATAGATACTTTATCCTCTTGTCACGACGATCTTTCAACTTCACCCTGAAATTACTTGAACCTTTCAATAATTCAGACTCGTGATTCATCAAGTAAATATACTCAACATCTACTCAAATCATCTGTGAAGTAAGAACATAATGATATCCACTACACGCCTCAGCACTCATTGGACTGCACACATCAAAATGTATTACTTCCAACAAGTTGCTTTCCAGTTCCATTTTACTGAAACCGAGGCTTTCAGTCATCTTGCCCATGTGGTATGATTTGCATGTCTCAAGTGATTAAAAAATCAAGTGAGTCCAAACGGTCCATTTGCATGGAGTTTCTTCATGCATAAACACCAATAGACATGGTTCGCATGTGTCAAACTTTTCAAAAACGAGTGAGCCCAAAGATCCATCAACATGGAGCTTCTTCATGCGTTTTATACCGATATGACTTAAGTGGCAGTGCCACAAGTAGGTGGTACTATCATTACTATCTTATATCTTTTGGCATGAACATGTGTATCACTACAATCGAGATTCAATAAACCATTCATTTTAGGCGTAAGACCATTGAAGGTATTATTCAAATAAACAGAGTAACGATTATTCTCCTTAAATGAATAACCGTATTGCGATAGTCATAATCCAATCATGTCTATGCTCAATGCAAACACCAAATAACCATTATTTAGGTTTAACACCAATCTCGATGGTAGAGGGAGCGTGCGATGCTTGATCATATCAACATTGGAAACACTTCCAACACATATCATCAGCTCACCTTTAGCTAGTCTCCGTTTATTCCGTAGCTTTTATTTCGAGTTACTAACACTTAGCAACTGAACCGGTATCTAATACCCTGGTGCTACTAGGAGTACTAGTAAAGTACACATCAACACAATGTATATCCAATATACTTCTATCGACCTTGCCAGCCTTCTAATCTACCAAGTATCTAGGGTAATTCTGCTCCAGTGGCTGTTCCCCTTATTACAGAAGCACTTAGTCTCGGGTTTGGGTTCAACTTTGGGTTTCTTCACTAGAGCAGCAGCTAAATTGCCGTTTCATGAAGTATCCCTTCTTGCCCTTGCCCTTCTTGAAACTAGTGGTTTCACCAACCATCAACAATTGATGCTCCTTTTGATTTCTACTCTCGCGGTGTCAAACATCGCGAATATTTCAAGGATCCTCATATATGTCCTCGATTATAGTTCATCACGAAGCTCTAGCAGCTTGGTGGTAATTACTTCGGAGAAACATCACTGCCTCATCTGGAAGATCAACTCCCACTCGATTCAAATGATTGTTGTACTCGGACAATCTGAGCACAAGCACAACAATTGAGCTTTTCTCCCTTAGTTTGCAGGCTAAGAAAATCGTCGGAGGTCTTATACCCCTTGACGTGGGCACGAGCCTGAAATCCCAATTTCAGCCCTCAAAACATCTCATATGTTTCGCGATGTTTCAAAACCGTCTTCGGTGCCTCAACTCTAAACCGTTTAACTGAACTATCACGTAGTTATCAAAATGTGTATGTCAGATGTTCGCAACATCCACAGACAACGTTCGAGGTTCAGCACACTGAGCGGTGCATTAAGGACATAAGCCTTCTATGAAGCAATGAGGACAATCCTCAGTTTACGGACCTAGTCCGCATAATTGCTACTATCAACTTTCAACTAAATTTTCTCTAGGAACATATCTAAACAGTAGAACTAAAGCGTGTGCTACGACATAATTTGCGAAGACCTTTCGACTATGTTCAGGATAATTAAGTTCATCTTATGAACTCCCACTCAGATAGACATCCCTCCAATCATCTAAGTGATTACATGATCCGAATCAACTAGGCCGTGTCCGATCATCACGTGAGACGGACTAGTCAACATCGGTGAACATCTTCATGTTGATCGTATCTACCATACGACTCATGCTCGGCCTTTCGGTCTCTTGTGTTCCGAGGCCATGTCTGTACATGCTAGGCTCGTCAAGTCAACCTAAGTGTTTTGCATGTGTTCCGAGGCCATGTCTGTACATGCTAGGCTCGTCAACACCCGTTGTATGTGAATCGTAAGAATCTATCACACCCGATCATCACGTGGTGCTTCGAAACAACGAACTGTCGCAACGGTGCACAGTTAGGGGGAACACTTTCTTGAAATTATTATGAGGGATCATCTTATTTACTACCATCGTTCTAAGCAAATAAGATGTATAAACATGATAAACATCACATGCAATCAAATAGTGACATATATGGCCAATATCATATTGCTCCTTTTGATCTCCATCTTCGGGGCTCCATGATCATCATCGTCACCGGCATGACACCATGATCTCCATCATCATGATCTCCATCATCGTGTCTTCATGAAGTTGTCTCACCAGCTATTACTTCTACTACTACAGCTAACGGTTAGCAATAAAGTAAAGTAATTACATGACGTTTATGTTGACACGCAGGTCATAAATAAATTAAGACAACTCTTATGGCTCCTGCCGGTTGTCATACTCATCGACATGCAAGTCGTGATTCCTATTACAAGAACATGATCATCTCATACATCACATATATCATTCATCACATCCTTTGGCCATATCACATCACATAGCATACCCTGCAAAAACAAGTTAGACGTCCTCGAATTGTTGTTTGCATGTTTTACGTGGCTGCTATGAGTTTCTAGCAAGAACGTTTCTTACCTACGCAAAGACCACAACGTGATATGCCAATTCCTATTTACCCTTCATAAGGACCCTTTTCATCGAATCCGATCCGACTAAAGTGGGAGAGACAGACACCCGCCAGCCACCTTATGCAACTAGTGCATGTCAGTCGGTGGAACCGGTCTCACGTAAGCGTACGTGTAAGGTTGGTCCGGGCCGCTTCATCCCACAATGCCGCTGAATCAAGATTGGACTAGTAACGGTAAGCATATTGAACAAAATCAACGCCCATAACTACTTTGTGTTCTATTCGTGCATAGAATCTACGCAATAGACCTAGCTCATGATGCCACTGTTGGGGAACGTAGCAATAATTCAAAATTTTCCTATGTGTCACCAAGATCAATCTATGGAGTCATCTAGCAACGAGGGAGGAGTGGATCTACATACCCTTGTAGATCGCGTGCGGAAGCGTTCAAGAGAACGGGGTTGATGGAGTCGTACTCGTCGTGATCCAAATCACCGATGATCCTAGCGCCGAACGGACGGCACCTCCGCGTTCAACACACGTACGGAGCAGCGACGTCTCCTCCTTCTTGATCCAGCAAGGGGGAAGGAGAGGTTAATGGATATCCAGCAGCACGACGGCGTGGTGGTGGAAGTAGCGGGATTCCAACAGGGCTTCGCCAAGCGCTGCGGGAAGAGGGAGATGTGTCACAGGAGGGAGAGGGAGGCGCCAGGGCTTAGGTGCGGCTGCCCTCCCTTCCCCCACTATATATAGGGCCAAGGGAGAGGGGGGCGCAGCCTTGGCCCTTCCTCCAAGGAAGGGTGCGGCTAGGGAGGAGTCCCTCCTCCCCAAGGCACCTAGGAGGTGCCTTCCCCCTTTAGGACTCTTCCTTTCCTTATCCCTTGGCGCATGGGCCTCTTGGGGCTGGTGCCCTTAGCCCATATAGGCCAAGGCGCACACCCCTACAGCCCATGTGGCCCCCCGGGGCAGGTGGCCCCACCCGGTGGACCCCCGGGACCCTTCCGGTGGTCCCGGTACAATACCGGTGACCCCGAAACTTGTCCCGATGGCCGAAATAGCACTTCCTATATATAATTCTTTACCTCCGGACCATTCCGGAACTCCTCATGACGTCCGGGATCTCATACGGGACTCCAAACAACTTTCGGGTTACCGCATACTAATATCTCTATAACCCTAGCGTCACCGAACCTTAAGTGTGTAGACCCTACGGGTTCGGGAAGCATGCAGACATGACCGAGACGTTCTCCGATCAATAACCAACAGCGGGATCTGGATACCCATGTTGGTTCCCACATGTTCCACGATGATCTCATCGGATGAACCACGATGTCGAGGATTCGATCAATCCCGTATACAATTCCCTTTGTCTAGCAGTACGATACTTGCCCGAGATTCGATCGTCGGTATCCCGATACCTTGTTCAATCTCGTTACCGGCAAGTCTCTTTACTCGTTCCGTAACACATCATCCCGTGATCAACTCCTTGATCACATTGTGCACATTATGATGATGTCCTACCGAGTGGGCCCAGAGATACCTCTCCGTCACACGGAGTGACAAATCCCAGTCTCGATTCGTGCCAACCCAACAGACACTTTCGGAGATACCTGTAGTGTACCTTTATAGCCACCTAGTTACGTTGTGACGTTTGGCATACCCAAAGTATTACTACGGTATCCGGGAGTTGCACAATCTCATGGTCTAAGGAAATGATACTTGACATTAGAAAAGCTTTAGCATACGAACTACACGATCTAGTGCTATGCTTAGGATTGGGTCTTGTCCATCACATCATTCTCCTAATGATGTGATCCCGTTATCAACGACATCCAATGTCCATGGTTAGGAAACCGTAACCATCTATTGATCAATGAGCTAGTCAACTAGAGGCTTACTAGGGACATGGTGTTGTCTATGTATCCACACATGTATCTGAGTTTCCTATCAATACAATTATAGCATGGATAATAAACGATTATCATGAACAAGGAAATATAATAATAACTAATTTGTTATTGCCTCTAGAGCATATTTCCAACAAAAGCTCCCAACAAGCAAAAGAAGAACGGGAAATCTTTTTGGGTTTTCTCTTAATTATTACTACTACAACAAGAAAAGTAAACTACTACTATTTTTTTTGGTTTTCTTAAAGTTTAACAAACACACAAGAAGAAAGCAAGAAAAAGAAAATAAACTAGCATGGTTATTACAGTGAAAGAGTATGAGCACCGACATCTAGCAATGAGTGTGTAAACATAAATGTAATGTCGGTGAGAAATACGTACTCCCCCAAGCTTAGGCTTTTGGCCTAAGTTGGTTCATTGCCAGGGATGGCCTGGCGGATATCCGTAGTTGTAGCTGGGGTCATACTGCGATGAAGAGGACTCTGACTGCCACTGGCTGGCAGCCACCTCCGGATCCCAAAAGTAATCAGACTATCGTGGAGGCTCAAATTGTGGCTCCAGCTCCGGGGCTGGTGTAGGGTTCCGGTAAGCTTGAATGGCAGCCCACGGAACGAGATAAGGACCTTCAGATAAATCAAACAAGGAAGGAGCAGGCAAAGTAATAGTCTCAGGGTGATGTTTATGAAAGAACAATTTGTATTTAAGCTCCCCTTCCCGGCCCTTAACAATAAAGTCATGCGCTAGCATACTCTTATAATCTAGATAAGCATTGGGCAGCAATTTTTCTTCTTTCTCATAAAGTCTAATAGGTATGTTAAAATGTGCAGCTAGGCGCGAAGCATAAATACCTCCAAAGATGGGGCCCTTTGTACGGTTCAAACTTAACCGTTTAGCAATAATTCTGCCCATACTAACAGTGCTATCACAGAATAAACCATGGAACAAAATGATAATATCAAGAACACTAAGGTTTCCACAGTTTCCGCGACCAATCAAGCAACGACTAGAAAATATGGCAAAGTAGCGTAAAACAGGAAAATGTATGCTAGTGATTCTTGCATCGGAAACCCTCCTGGTTTCTCCCACAGTGATGGTGTCAATAAATTCTTCCACATTTTACGGTGTGGTTCATCTAAGGTACCCTTAAAGGGTATTTTGCAAACCTTGCAAAATTCAGCTAATGGCATCTTCTTAACAACATCATATAAATGAAACTCTACTGAAGGAGGTGATTCCTTAGGAAAATAGTAGAAGTTTTGCACAAAAGTATTAGTGAGTAAGAGATACTGATGACATTGGTCGCGGAGGAAGTCGGTGAGGCCAGCATTCTCAGCTAATGAATAGAAATCTTCATAAATTCCGGCTGCTCTCAAGAAATCATCGGAAGGCCATTCACACGGCCGGATCTCCGCGGTACGAGGCAAATTAAATTTGGGCCTCTGTGCTTCTTCATTTTGCTTTTCCTTCGAGCTTCGACTCGATGAGCCCCTCAAAAGTCTCTTCGTCATTTTCTGAAATATTCTGAAATTTTTAGTAACTTCAAACAAAAGTGAACCAAGCTCAACAAAATTGATAGCAACTACTCCTACAAGTGCCTAGAGCCTATATCAAGCATTAGAACTAATTGGAACCATATAAATTTGACATACAAGCTCAAGAACATGGTCACCTAGGCAGCACAAATTTGCAATGAATAAAGCACTAGAACAAAAACTAATTGGACCAATGGAGGAGTCACATACCAAGGAACAATCTCCCCAAGCAGTTTTGTGAGAGGTGCTTTGAGCAAGGAGATCGAAAATCGCAGCAAAGTGAGCTAGAACTCGTGCTTGAGCTGGATATTCGTGTTTGTGGGAGGAAGAAGAACTGTATGGGTGCAGGAATAAGTGGGGGAGGGCCACCGTGGGCCCATGAGGCAGGGGGCGCGCCCTGTGCCCAGGTGGTTGACCCCCCTACTGTGTTCTCAGTTCCATAATTCCTCAAATATTCTAGAAAAAATCATATTTCATTTTCAGGGCATTTGGAGAACTTTTATTTTCGGGGTATTTTTATATTGCACGGATAAATCAGGAAACAGACAGAAAAATACTATTTTTACTTTATTTAAACTAAATAATAGAAAGTAGAAAGAGGGTACAGAAGGTTGTGCTTCTAGTTTCATCCATCTCATGCTCATCAAAAGGAATCCACTAACAAGGTTGATCAGGTCTTGTTAACAAACCCATTCCCATTAACATGGAACCGGAGAAATTTCGAATAACACTATGTTACCTCAACGGGGATATGCACATCCCCAATAACAAGAATATCATATTTCTTCTTAACAGTAGGAAGAGGAAATTCAAAACCTCCAAATATAATCGATGGAATTTTTCCAATAGAGTTGATACTATGAACTTGAGGTTGTTTCCTCGAAAAGTGTACCGTATGCTCATTGCAATTACCATGAAAAGTGACATTGCCTTTGTTGCAATCAATAACAGCCCCTGCAGTATTCAAAAAGGGTCTTCCAAGAATAATAGACATACTATCATCCTCGGGAATATCAAGAATAACAAAGTCCGTTAAAATAGTAACGTTTGCAACCACAACAGGCACATCCTCACAAATACCGACAGGTATAGCAGTTGATTTATCAGCCATTTACAAAGATATTTCAGTAGGTGTCAACTTATTCAAATCAAGTCTGCGATATAAAGAGAGAGGCATAACACTGACACCGGCTCCAAGATCACATAAAGCAGTTTTAACATAATTTCTTTTAATGGAGCATGGTATAGTAGGTACTCCTGGATCTCCAAGTTTCTTTGGTATTCCACCCTTAAAAGTATAATTAGCAAGCATGGTGGAAATTTCAGCTTCCGGTATCTTTTTTTATTAGTGACAATATCCTTCATATACTTAGCATAAGGATTCATTTTGAGCATATCAGTTAATCGCATACGCAAAAAGATAGGTCTAATCATTTCAGTAAAGCGCTCAAAATCATCATCATCCTTTTTATTGGATGGTTTGGGAGGAAAAGGCATGGGTTTCTGAACCCATGGTTCTCTTTCTTTACCATGTTTCCTAGCAACAAAGTCTCTCTTATCATAACGTTGATTCTTTGATTGTGGGTTATCAAGATCAACAACAGGTTCAATTTCTACATCATTATCATTACTAGGTTGAGCATCATCATTAACATTTTCACTAGGTTCATGTTCATTACCAGATTGTGTTTCAGCATCAGAGATAGATATATCATTTGGATTCTCAGGTGGTTTAGCAATAGGTTCACTAGAAGTTTGCAAAGTCCTATCTTTTTTTCTTCCTTTTAGAAGAACTAGGTACATCAGTATTATTTCTCTGAGAATCTTGCTCAATTCTCTTAGGGTGGCCTTCAGGATACAAAGGTTCCTGAGTCATTCTACCAGTTCTAGTAGCCACTCTAACAGCATAATCATTTTTCTTACTATTCATTTCATTGAGCAAATCATTTTGAGCCTTAAGTACTTGTCTAATTGAGTGGTAACCATAGAAGCATGCTTGCTAATGAGTTTAAGTTCACCTCTAACATTAGCCATATAATCACCCAAGTGTTTAATCATATAAGTATTTTGTTTTAATTGTCTACCAAAGTAAGCATTGAAATTTTCTTGTTTGACAATAAAATTATCAAACTCTTCTAAGCATTGTCTAGCAGACTTATAGTAAGGAATATCACCTTCATCAAATCTATAGAGAGAATTTACCTTTACTACCTGTGTCGGGTTATCAAGACCTCGAGGTTCTTCAATAGGTAATGGATTAAGATCATATGTTTCTTCAACAGGCAGTAAATTAAGACCATGTATTTCTTCAATAGGAGGTAAATTCTTAACATCTTCAGCTTTAATACCTTTTTCTTTCATAGATTTCTTTGCCTCTTGCATATCTTCAGGACTGAGAAATAGAACACCTCTCTTCTTCGGAGTTGGTTTAGGAATAGGCTCAGTAATTGGAGCAGGAGCTGGCTCAGGAGCTGGCTCAGGGGGTGCCCAATTATTTTCATTTGTCAACATATTATTCAATAGAATTTCAGCTTCATCCGGTGTTATTTCCCTGAAAACAGAACCAACACAACTATCCAGGTAATCTCTGGAAGCATCGGTTAGTCCATTATAAAAGATATCAAGTATTTCATTTTTCTTAAGAGGATGATCAGGCAAAGCATTAAGTAACTTGAGAAGCCTCCCCCAAGCTTGTGGGAGACTCTCTTCTTCAATTTGCACAAAGTTGTATATTTCCCTCAAAGCAGCTTGTTTCTTATGAGCAGGGAAATATTTAGCAAAGAAGTAATAAATCATATCCTGGGGACTACGCACACAACCAGGATTAAGAGAATTAAACCATATCTTAGCATCACCCTTTAATGAGAACGGAAATATTTTAAGGATATAAAAGTAGCAAGATCTCTCATCATTAGTGAACAGGGTGGCTATATCATTTAATTTAGTAAGATGTGCCACAACAGTTTCAGATTCATAACCATGAAAAGGATCAGATTCAACCAAAGTAATTATATCAGGATCAACAGAGAATTCATAATCCTTATCGGCAACACAAATAGGTGAAGTAGCAAAAGCAGGGTCAGGTTTCATTCTATCTTTAAGGGATTGCTTATTCCATTCAACTAATAACCTCTTGAGCTCAGATCTATCTTTACAAGCTAAAATAGCTGCAGAAGCTTCCATATCAAAAACATAACCCTCAGGAATAACAGGCCTATCTTCATCATCACTTTCATCAATATAATCAGTTTCAATAATTTCTTTCTATCTAGCCCTAGCAATTTGTTCATCAAGAAATTCACTAAGGGGTACAGTAGTATTAAGCATAGAAGTAGTTTCATCATAAGTATCATGCATAGCAGAAGTGGCATCATCAATAACATGCGACATATCAGAACGAATAGCAGAAGCAGGTTTGGGTGTCGCAAGCTTACTCAAAACAGAAGGTGAATCAAGTGCAGAGCTAGATGGCAGTTCCTTACCTCCCCTCGTAGTTGAGGGATAAATTGTTGTCTTAGCATCTTTCAAGTTCTTCATAGTGTCCAGCAGATATAAATCCCAAGTGACTCAAAGAATAGAGCTATGCTCCCCGGCAACGGCGCCAGAAATTAGTCTTGATAACAAACAAGTGTAGGGGATCGCAACAGCTTTCGAGGGTAGAGTATTCAACCCAAATTTATTGATTCGACACAAGGGGAGCCAAAGAATATTCTCAAGTATTAGCAACTGAATTGTCAATTCAGCCACACCTGGATAACTTAATATCTGCAGCAAAGTGTTTAGTAGCAAAGTAATATGATTGTAGTGGTAACGTTAACAAAAGTAACGGAAGCAAAAGTAATATTTTTGGTATTTTGTAGTGATTGTAACAGTAGCAACGGAAGAGTAAATAAGCGAGAACCAATATAGGAAAAGCTCGTAGGCATTGGATCGGTGATGGATAATTATGCCGGATGCGGTTCATCATGTAACAGTCATAACCTAGGGTGACATAGAACTAGCTCCAATTCATCAATGTAATGTAGGCATGTATTCCGAATATAGTCATACGTGCTTATGGAAAAGAACTTGCATGACATCTTTTGTCCTACCCTCCCGTGGCAGCGGGGTCCTAATGGAAACTAAGGGATATTAAAGGCCTCCTTTTAATAGAGTACCGGAACAAAGCATTAGCACATAGTGAATACATGAACTCCTCAAACTATGGTCATCATCGGGAGTGGTCCCGATTATTGTCACTTCGGGGTTGCCGGATCATAACACATAGTAGGTGACTATAGACTTGCAAGATAGGATCAAGAACACACATATATTCATGAAAACATAATAGGTTCAGATCTGAAATCATGGCACTCGGGCCCTAGTGACAAGCATTAAGCATAGCAAAGTCATAGCAACATCAATCTCAAAACATAGTGGATACTAGGGATTAAACCCTAACAAAACTAACTCGATTACATGATAGATCTCATCCAACCCATCACCGTCCAGCAAGCCTACGATGGAATTACTCACACACGGCGGTGAGCATCATGAAATTGGTGATGGAGGATGGTTGATGATGACGACGGCGACGAATCCCCCTCTCCGGAGCCCCGAATGGACTCTAGATCAGCCCTCCCGAGAGGTTTTAGGGCTTGGTGGTGGCTCCGTATCGTAAAACGTGATGATTTATTCTCCTTGATTTTTTTCTCCCCGAAAGCAAATATATAAAGTTGGAGTTGGCGTCGGAGGAGCTCTAGGGGGCCCACGAGGTAGGGGCGTGCCCCCTCGTGGACAGGGTGTGGGCCCCCTGGTCTTCATCTTTGGCAAGGATTTTTTATTATTTTCAACTAGACGTTCTGTGGAGTTTCAGGTCATTCTGATAACTTTTGTTTCTGCACATAAATAACACCATGGCAATTCTGCTGAAAACAGCATCAGTCTGGGTTAGTTTCATTCAACTCATGCAAGTTAGAGTCCAAAACAAGGGCAAAGGTGTTTGGAAAAGTAGATACGACGGAGACATATCAAATACCCCCTTATCCTTTCGTAAGTACAATGGAGTTCCCGAAGGGAGACAACTTCATCATGATGCATTGGAATAAAGAATTGAAGATATCAACGAAAGGGATTAACTTCTTCGAGAAGATCCGTTAGAATATCGTAACCAGAACTTTCCCCCTTACTCCCCTCTTAAATCTCGGGACGAGATTTCTTCTAGTGGAGGAGAACTTTGACGCCCAGATATTTAATCTACAGTGAACCTCTGCTCATGATGCCACGCCACCTCGATTTTTGTTGCTAATCTCGCATTAGTTCGAAGCCAATTCAAATTCAAAATTCAAAATCAAGCAAACAATAAGACTTTTCAAATATTAAAACTAAAATGTTCAATAAATAGTAGGTAAATCAGAGGCTATGATAACATTGTAAACAACATTAATGAAATTTGATAAGTGACTTAAACAACCTCAAACAGTGGCTGAAAACATTATTTAATAACTTTTTTATTAATAAAAAATAAAAATGAAATGATATTTACACCAAACTAGTTTTTGGTGGTAGGATATATTGTGCTGTGATTTGTGGGCCAGCTCTCATATTTTACAAAACTCATTTGGTGCCCAAACAATTAGCCAAAACAAAAATAAAATAAAATAAAATAAGAAAAAGTAAAACAAAACAAAACAAGATACAAAAGAGAAAAGCGAAAAAGGAAAAAACCCACTGGGATCTGACCCACCAGGCCGGCCCACCTGGCCTAGGTCGCCCCCACTCACTCCCTTATCCCCACGCAACCGCAAACCCTAACCCCCTGTCGCCCCATTCCTCCCCCCCCCACGACGGGGGAACGACCCGCCGCCGCTGCCGCCCGAGGACCTCACCGGACCTCCCCACGGGCCTGCCTCCCCTGCGTACGGCGTCTCCGACTTCCTCCTCGAGCCCCTCTGCCCCGTTCCCTACAAACCCCGTGAGGCCTCACCCCTCTCCACTCTCCTCTGTCTCGCTTCCGCCCGACGCGCGCCCTCCCCTGCTCGCCGCACTCGCACCGCACAACGCGCCGCCGCACACGCTCGCGCCCGGCCTCCCACACCTCCCGCCGCGGCGCCCCTTCCCGCCGAACGGCCCCTGCGGCCGCCCCACCATGCCGGCCCTGGACCTCCCCGTATGCTGCACCACGTGGCCGCCGCCTCTCGCACACCCGCGCCCTCGCCGCTGCTCGCCCGTGCCGTTCGTCCGCTCCGGCCACGCCCTACCTGCCCGTGTCCCTCGCCCCGCTCACCGCCGCATCCAGGAACCGTCGCCCCGCAGTCGCCGCACTGCGCCGCGCTCGCCGCCTGCCCGCGCGCCGCGTCGCTTCCCTCACCGCCTGCGTCGCGCCGCTCCCCTCGTCGCCTACACCGTCACCTCCCGCCGGCGAGCACACGCCCTGGGCTCGCCGAGCCTCCCCCCGTTGTCCGCGCTGGTGCCAGCGGGCGGGCGCCCGCTGCGCCATATCAGGCGGCGCCCGACGCCCGCTACCGCCCGCTACCGCCCGAACCGCTATGGCCCCTCTGGCCCACAGACATGTGGGGCCTAGCCCCAGAACATTATAAAAAGAGAATTAAAAATAAATAAATAAATAAATAATCAAAATAATTAAAATATTAATTAATTAACTTAATTAATCCTGATAAGATTAGCCTAATTAACCAATTAGCCTAATTAACTATTGTTAATTAACTAATAGTGTATGACATGCGGGACCCACACGTCAGCGACCGAGTCAACACCTCTGTTGACTGCTAACGTCAGCACGCACTATTCTGGATCATGTTGATTTATAATAATTAAATAAATCCTAAAAATGATTTAAATCTTTTAAAATTAATATAAAATAAACCGTAGCTCGGATGGACAAACTTTTTGCATGAAAGTTGCTCACAACGACGAGACAAATCCAAATACGCAGCTCGTTCGTCCGCCACACATCCCTACCATAGCGAACACGCAACTTTTCCCCTCCGGTTCGTCTCTCCGAAAATGCGAAACTTCGGGGATACTTTCCCGGATGTTTCCCCCCTTCGCCGGTATCACCTAATACCGTGTTAGCGCATACCTAGCACCGCGTATTACCTTGTTATGTTTTGTGATGCTTTGTTTGCTCCGTATTTACTATTTCTCCCCCCTCTTCTTCTCCGATAGACACCGAGACCGTTGCTGATGCCACTGAGTTCGACTACGTTGTTGACAACCCCTCCTTGCCAGAGCAACCAGGCAAGCCCCCCCTTTGATCACCATATATCGCCTATTCCTTCTCTCTACTGCTTGCATTAGAGTAGTGTAGCATGTTACTGCTTTCGGTTAATCCTATTCTACTGCATAGCCTGTCATTATTGATACAGTTTTTACCCTTACCTGCTATCCTAATGCTTAGTATAGGATGCTAGTGTTCCAACAGTGGCCCTACACTCTTGTCCGTCTACCATGCTATACTACTGGGCCGTGATCACTTCGGGAGGTGATCACGAGCATATGCTATATACTTTATACTGTTACCTTACTATGATACTGTTCGGAGATGGGGGCTGAAGGGGCAGGTGGCTCCATCCCGGTAGAGGTGGGCCTGGGTTCCCGACGGCCCCCGACTGTTACTTTTTGGTGGAGCGACAGGGCAGGTTGAGACCACCTAGGAGAGAGGTGGGCCTGGCCCTGGTCGGCGTTCGCGGATACTTCAATTAACATGCTTAACGAGATCTTGGTATTTGATCTGAGTCCGGCCACTAGCCTATATGCACTAACCAACTACGCGGGAACAGTTATGGGCACTCGGCGTCGTGGTATCAGCCGAAGCCTTCGTGACGTCAACGACTGAGCGGTGTGTGCCGGATTGGACTGGAACGCCTGCTAGGCTAGGTCTGCTTCCGGCCGCCCTCGCAACGTGCAGGTGTGCAATGGGAGATGGGCCTAGACCCCTGCGCCATAGGATTTAGACCGGCGTGCTGACCTCTCTGTTGTGCCTAGGTGGTGCTGCGACGTGTTGATCTTCCGAGGCCGGGCATGACCCAGGAAAGTGTGTCCGGCCAAATGGGATCGAGCGTGTTGGGAAATGTGGTGCACCCCTGCAAGGGAGTTTATCTATTCGAATAGCCGTGATCTTCGGTAATAGGATGACTTGGAGTTGTACCTTGACCTTATGACAACTAGAACCGAATACTTAAAAAAAAACACCCTTCCAAGTGCCAGATACAACCCGGTGATCGCTCTCTAGCAGGGCGACGAGGAGGGGATCGCCGGGTAGGATTATGCTATGCGATGCTACTTGGTGGACTTGCCATCTACTCTCTCCTACATGCTGCAAGATGGAGGTGGCCAGAAGCGTAGTCTTCGACATGATTAGCTATCCCCCTCTTATTCTGGCATTCTGCAGTTCAGTCCACCGATATGGCCCTTTACACATATACCCATGCATATGTAGTGTAGCTCCTTGCTTGCGAGTACTTTGGATGAGTACTCACAGTTGTTTTTCTTCCTATTTTCCCCCTTTACCTTCTACCTGGTTGTCGCAACCAGATGCCGGAGCCCAGGAGCCAGACGCCACCGTCGACAATGACTCCTACTACACTGGAGGTGCCTACTACTACGTGTCGGCCGCCACCGACGACTAGGAGTAGTTTAGGAGGATCCCAGGCAGGAGGTCTGCGTCTCTTTCGATCTGTATCCCAGTTTGTGCTAGCCTTTTTAAGGAAAACTTGTTTACTTATGTCTGTACTCAGATATTCTTGCTTCCGCTGACTCGTCTATGATCGAGCACTTGTATTCGAGCCCTCGAGGCCCCTGGCTTGTATTATGATGCTTGTATGACTTATTTATGTTTTTAGAGTTGTGTTGTGATATCTTCCCATGAGTCCCTGATCTTGATCGTACACGTTTGCGTGCATGATTAGTATACGATTGAATCGGGGGTGTCACAATAGGTGGCCTGACGTAGCTTTTTCAGGTCCAAATTTCCAGCTGCCGAAATTCTCCCTCTTTGTGTATACCTTGCATATTATGAGAGAAAAGGCATTAGAATTACTCCAAATAGCATTATTATGGATAAAACATCATAAATAACAGTAAGGAGACATGATGCAAAATGGACGTATCAAGGTGGTGTTCATACCTTCTTGAGAAGCTGTCGTTGGTGTGATACCGGGTGCCTCGACATGAAGAAGAGTCTTCGGCCAAGGCAAGAACAAGCTCTTGCATGCGCCAATCCGTTTAGGGGTCTCCTCGTCATCGACTGGTACCGGAGGAGGCAAATCCTCGAAGCCCGCTTTGACACTGGCCACGTTAACCTTGAAGACGCCATGGGGCATCTCTCGGTTGTGGAACATGCGGTCCTTCGGCTTCACAGTCATTGCCTTTCCCACGGCCACCTTCTGGCCATTGATGTCGTACAGTAGGGTATACGGGGTATCGTCGGCCTACGAAGACATGTCTACGACGTCAAACATCTAAAAGGCATCTGAAACAGAAGGCTATATACATGCTGGTGAAAAGGGTATGGCGCGTAATTACCATGATGGCGTTGAGCTCAGCCATAGACGAAGCCCCGCCGAGCATGCTAGAGACGGAGGTCGGGCTACTATGAATAGGAGCGGGACCTTTTGCGGTTACTTGAGCAGGTGTTGGTGGTGTGATGTTCATCGAATTGCTCCCGACGTAGCTGGGAAGGGGAAAGTCCGGTGGCCATTTTTCTGGATTGCTCTTTGACCAATCAATAATTGCCAGAATCAAGCTGGTAATAATTGAAGATTGGAAGTGAGCCATGACGTCAGCCACCGCTTCATTGACCGCTGCATTGACTACCCCGATCAACTCTTCTTTGGTCTCAGCTTTGGTCTTATTGACCGCAATCTCGACCTTCTCGTCGATGGTCTATTGAGTAAGCAACCGTCTCTTCCTTCTTTCCTCTGGCTGCTCGTGGTAGCATGTCTTCCACGAGGTGCCATCTCCTATGCCGTGCACACGTCTATAGGACGGCGGTTTGTTCTCCGGACCTTTTTCAGTATCTTCAGGGCCCGGTTGAAAGGGGTGTCCCACTTGGGCCTCGCCGATGACTCTAACGACTCGTTGCTTTCGGCTGTCTTTTGGTGCTGCTCTTTCTGTAAAAGGAACGTGGATGGTTTACTAATGTGACAAAACTTGTAGTCGAATTGATTGGAAGCTAATATAATAAGGTGGTACTATAACAATTACCAGAAGTCTTATGAACTCCCTCGTGTTCGGGTCCGTGTAAAAGATCTTATTGATGCGGTCCCACTTGTACTGGGCCCTGATCCAGTCATGCTCCAACGGGTCGGTGAACTCCGCCAAGGGGTCTGGGATTCCGTGACTTTCATGTTCGGTGTCCTCCTTGGCCCATACGTGCCTCTTCCCCTCGTAACCACGACTTCCGAGGCGGTGGGGAGGCGTGTTCCTGGCCTGGAGCGCCTTCATTTTCTTTGACCTTTGCTTGACTTCTTCTTTAGCGCAAGTCTTCTTGAATTTTTCAAAGTCCTCTTCCTTTAGTGACGGATTGTCAGCATGAATCTTGGACCACGGTTCATTCTTCGCAATCGCTTTTCCCACCCTAACTTTCCAGGCGGACAAGTCGTTGGTGAACGTCACCATCGCCTTGTTGTTTATCTTTGTCATGGCGTCGTCGTCTGATGGAGGTTTGCTTTGGTCCCGGCCGGGGAACATGAACCTATCGTGCAACTTCTTTAGGAGCATGTGCTTCATACGTGGTATCTTCTTCAACTTCTCGTTGTTGGTGTTGGCGGTTTCCCTGAGGATGCATCCTAGTTGATTGCCCCAGCACGGGTGCGCTTGCTCCGGCGCCGTTAGATCTAATTTCTCGGGGTGCATCTTCGTGACCACAATTTGTCCGACGCCGAGCTCGTTTGGTCTTCGTGTCCTCTTCTGCTTCGGTGCTTTACCGGCTACGACAACATCGTTGCCGGTCTTAGGGGTGGTGCCGGTGCCGGTGTCGGCATTGGTTTCGGGGTTGGTGCCAGCCGCCACCCTACACCCGCAACTGGTGTTCGTCCAGGTAATCGAAATAATGATTTGCTGCCTCGAGGGGGTCTTCTTCAAGGCGACCAGAACCCCCGACTTAGGTGTGGCTAGACATGCTTTCTATTCAATAATTGTAAATAAAAGATATAATGAAGAGAAAAAAGGGGCCTATGTTTGGTCGGAATGTTGATTCATTCCCCTTCCGACAAAATCCCGGGCACTCCATAGGTCCTAGTTTCTAGCACAAATCACGGAAATTTTCGGCATGACCTTTGCTAAAAAGTGGACATATGGAGCTCCTGAAAATTGCCGAAACGAAAATGAATCAACATTCCAGCAAAACATAGGCCACTCAGATATTCTTCGACATTCAACCAACTTTGCAAAATCATATAACAACAATGACATATGAGCATCACAGAAGCACTTATATAAAGCAAGTACACATAGTGAAATGACCTCACTAAACATTGCAAGATAGTGGTATTTTCAAAAACCAAAAACCTTTGTAAAATGACCTCACTAAATATTTGCTACCATTTTTTATTTATTGCTAAAAAAGTCCACTGTTTTAAACTCGGTTGAAGCCACATCAAAACCTTGTGATAAAAGTAGCAAAATATCGAGCTTAAGTCTTGCTCATCCTCGAGCAAGCAGCTAAGAAATAAGAAGAATGAAATGGAGGTTGACAAATGAGTGGAAAGGGTTTACATGCTCGTGAAGATATAATATATCATTGATAACAAAACCTGCAATCTTAATTAAGAGAATAGTTGCAACATTTGAACTTAAAATTCTTGCCCTAAACCCTTAAATTATATATGCATGCATGCAATTCTTATTGCATATATCTCAAAATTCTTGCTTACTCTTGGGGTGCATGCAACTAGCTGCTGCCTATAACCATACGAGGCTTTTTCTTCAAGGGCCACGTTCTTGCTCTTAGTTCTTGCAGCGGAGGGGGGACGAATGGCGGCGCTTCTTATAAACTTCAAAAAAGATCATGCATAATAAAGTTCAGAAAAGACTCAATTACTTTCAATGAATATTCCAATCATAAACCCACAATTCATCGGATCCCAACAAACACAATGCAAAAGAAGATTACATCAGATAAAACTCCAAGAAGATCGAGGAGAACATTGTATTGAAGATCAAAGAGAGAGAAAAAACCATCTAGCTACTAGCTATGGACCCGTAGGTCTGTGATGAACTAGTCACGCATCATCGGAAGACAGTAAGGATGAAGTAGAAGCCCTTTGTGATCAGTTCCACCTCCGGCAGAGAACCGAAAAAAGCCTCCAGATGGGATCACGGAAGAACAGAAGCTTGCGGCGGCGTAAAAACTGTTTCTGTTGGCTCTCTGTTGGTTTGGGAATATTTGGCAGTTTATAGAGGTGCAATTATGTCAAACGGAGTTGCGTGGGAGTCACGAGCTCAGGGGGCGCACCTGATGAGCTCGTGACTCTCCCGTAAGTCTTCTGGCCTCCTCCCGAGCCTTACAGGGTCCCTTCTGGTAAAAAAAAATCACTGTAAAGTTTCATCTTGTTTGGATTTTGTTTGATATTGATTTTTTCTGAAAAGTAAAAAATAAGCAAAAAACAGGAACTGGCACTGGCACCACCGGGTTAATAGGTTAGTCCCAAAAATGATATAGAATAGCATAAAAATGTATATAAAGCATCCAATATTAATAATATAATAGCATGAAACGATCAAAAATTATAGATACGTTGGAGACGTATCAGAATTCTTTTCTCTTTTGTGATGTTACGGTGAATAGGTATGGAGATGGGTGCATGAGAAGGAATGACCTTCGACGGTTCTTCTTCTTCGGATCTATTCTCCCTCTGTTTTGCATGGTGTGGTGGCGGCTGCGTCTCTCTGATGGTGTGCTCCCCTTCACTAAAGTTGTTCCTGTTGAGGTGGAGCTGGCGGCGGGTGGTATGATCACTGGTCCGAGTAGACGTGGTCTAGTGATCTGATTGTTCTGGTGCATTTTTGTCCAACAGGAAAGTTGCCCCATTTATTTAGGTTCAATTGATGGGATGTTGATTGGTTTCCTTGTTCCAAAAGTATATTTGTTTTGCACATGAAAGGGAAAACACGTTTTCCTCTTTCTCAAAGGGTTGGAGTCACAAAGACGCGAGAAATAACAAAAACTTGGTTGAAGCCACATCAATCAAAAGCTTGTGACAAGAGTAGCAAAATATCGAGCCATAAACTCCCCCACGCTTAAGTCTTGCTCATCCTCGAGCAAGCAGCTAAGAAATAAGAAGAATGAAAGGGAGGTTGACAAATGAGTGGAAAGGGTTTTCATGCTCGTGAAGATCATTACGACAAAACCTGTAATCTTAATTAAGAGAATAGTTACAACATTTGAACTTAATTCTTGCTCTAAATAAAATTATGTATGCATGCAATTCTTATTGCATATGTCAAAATTCTTGCTTGCTCTTGGGTTGCATGCATCCAGCTGCTACCTATAACCATATGAGGTTTTTTCTTCAAGGGCCACGTTCTTGCTCTTAATTCTTCTTCAAGCAAGTCTTGCGGAGTCCATTTTTTTATAATCCTTTTTTCGAAGAAGAAAAAGGAAAAAAAAATATATGATCCTTTTTTCGAAGAAGAAGAAAAAAAATGTCCCCACCGCCTCGGACGGACAGAAGCCCATTTTACTACCAGCATGGCCCGGCCTAGGCCTGTTTATCCTCCCTCCATACCATCCATATCCATACCATATAGTAATATCTTTCCGATCCAATCCAATCCCAACCCTAGCAAACCAAACCAAACCAAACCAAAGCCAAGGAGAAATCGGTTGCTCGAACCCTATCCTCTCCTCTCCTCCCCGCAGCCGCCCAAAACCCTAGCGCCGGATCTTTCTCCCCCCCTACCGACCGTCAATCCATCCATGTGAGTCTCTCTCGGGCGAGATCTGGTTGCTTGGTTGCTTGGTTTCTACCTAAGCTAATCTAGGGTTTGATTACTGAATTCAGGATGGGAGAGGCCAAGGAGAACGACGTGTACGAGGAGGAGCTGCTCGACTACGAGGAGGACGACGACAAGGCCCTCGACGCCTCCTCCAACGCCAACGCCAAGCCCGCCGCCGACGCCTCCCAGCCCAAGAAGGGCTACGTCGGCATCCACAGCTCCGGATTCCGCGACTTCCTCCTCAAGCCCGAGCTGCTCCGGGCCATCCAGGACTGCGGATTCGAGCACCCCTCCGAAGGCAAGCCCCCTCATATATACTTTTTTTTTTCTCGACTTCAGCCGTCCATTAATTAATTACTACTTGAATAAAGAAAATTTCACCTGCTGCGAAAATCGACCAAATTAATAATGTAAGCTCAAGCCAAACAAATCTAACTGTTTCAATAATAGTGTAGAAAATCAGGTTTCGACCCTAATTCATTTCGCCATTTAGTCTAGGAATAATTAATTACTTGTCTCTGTTAAATAAATATAAATTAACAGATTAACAAGAGATGCGTAAACTGCAACATACCGACCAAGTTAATTAATTAATAGGTGCTCAACATAACATGTTTACAATAACATACTTGTAACCTGTCAATTTAAGTTAAGCTTTAAGCCAAGCTAACAGATTCAATAATGTAGCAAAGTTTTTGGCCGGAATCGGGCTTTTTTCACAACTACACTTCTGATTGTGAAATGGCAATATGCCATTTACCTTATTACTTTAGTGTGTTCGGCAACTATTTCCTTCAGATCCTGGCCACATGATCTCTATTAGGCTACATGTCTAATTCAACTCAACTGCATTTTTTGTTGTCGTTTGTTGTTTTGCTTGCTGTGTGAATCTCATGTGTAGTATTTGCTATGGTGTGAACTGCACTTTGGGTGCTATGTTTCCTATTTTCCTGTGCATTTTATCCAGTCAAATTCTGGCCAAGTTTAAACACTTAAGCTTACACTTTCTGCTTTTTCAAACATTGGTTTTGGAACTGGATGTATGGAGTATGAACAAAGTCAACTGAACCAACTTTGCTATTCTCAGCTTTACTTAGTCAACTTTGCTATATTACCTAGTCCATCGTTTTTCAACTTTGTTGTTCTCAGCTTTATTTAGCCAGCTTGTTGATGATATTCTTTCGTTGCTGGTATGTATGCAGGTATACTTTCTCCTGACATTTCCCGTTGGAGGGAAATATGGTAAAACTTTCCATTAACCCGGGACCCAGAAGCTTCACTTTTTACTCACTGGGGTGCTGCTCCGATTTTATTTGGTTCCTTCCTCCACATCAGTGCAACATGAGTGCATCCCTCAAGCAATCCTCGGAATGGATGTCATCTGCCAAGCAAAATCTGGGATGGGGAAGACTGCTGTCTTTGTCCTGTCGTCTCTCCAGCAGATCGATCCTACTGCTGGTCAGGTGGCAGCGCTCGTATTGTGCCACACCAGAGAGCTGGCTTACCAGGTGGGTTTATGAATATATGCTTTGTTCTATTCCCACACATTTTCTCCCTTGTTTGCTCATTTGCCGCCCTTGTCTTGTGCAGATTTGCAACGAGTTCGAGAGGTTCAGCAAATTTCTGCCTGAATTAAAGGTTGCTGTATTCTATGGAGGTGTTCACATCAAGAAACATCAGGATTTGCTCAAGAACGACTGCCCCCACATTGTTGTGGGCACACCTGGGAGGATTCTAGCTCTAGCTAGAGACAAGGACCTCTCTTTGAAGAATGTGAGGCATTTCATTCTTGACGAGTGTGACAAGATGCTTGAGTCACTGGGTAATTTGTCATCCTTCACTTGCTGCTATCATATCATTATGCCCTTGACTGGATGACAAATATGTATGCATTCTGCAGACATGCGGAGGGATGTCCAGGAGATTTTCAAGATGACACCTCATGATAAGCAGGTCATGATGTTTTCGGCAACTCTCAGCAAGGAGATCCGTCCCATTTGCAAGAAATTTATGCAAGATGTAATGCCCCTGCCTAATGTCTTATCTCAATTGCACAGTGCATCATATTTAAGTCGTGTCCTCCACTGGTTATCAGTTATCAATAGGTTTGTCCTTGTTTTTTGTAATCTTACATGTATAGAGTTCTCTCGTCAAGTCGTTTTTTTCTTCTGTTTTCCATTACTACCTTGCATAGGGCAATACCGTGGAAGCCATTTATGAGTCTTTCAATTGGTTTGGGTATCTGTCAGTAGCTGTGGTCAGTTTCTGTTGGGAACCAGTCTGGAGGTTAACTATCTGGACTCTTAGTTTGCTGCACTTAGTCACGCACATATGGAGTTAGCTGGTGGATGTGGAGTTTCAGTGGAGTTTAGCTGGTGGTGGTTCTGGTTCTCATTTTCAATGTTGCCATATGTCAGCCTGGAATTGTCTGTGATGCACTGTTGCAATGGCTGATGAACTTGATTGGAACAAACATGGTGTGCAACAGTGCAGAACTGAAGTTCCACGCGGGGGCAGCATCTTCTGAAGATGAAGGAATTCAGATACTTGGAATGTACCTGTAGATTGATGCTGGAATGCTAATTTCTTTCATCTACCATTTGTTCCCTTACAGCCTATGGAAATTTATGTTGATGATGAGGCAAAGTTGACCCTTCACGGTCTTGTTCAGGTAGCTTTTGTCGTTTTACACTGTTTTGCACGTTCATTTCACTAGTTTTTGTTCAACTGTGTGATTATACTGTCTTGTTTTTGCAGCACTACATAAAATTGACTGAGTCAGAGAAGAACCGAAAATTGAACGATCTCTTGGATGCTCTCGATTTCAACCAAGTTGTGATATTTGTGAAGAGCGTTAGCAGGGCTGCAGAGCTGAACAAGTTGCTTTGTGAATGCAACTTCCCTTCAATCTGCATCCATTCTGGCATGACCCAGGAAGAGAGGTATATATATATGTGCTCTCTGCTTCATGTTGTTGAATTGCCAGTTGTAGTATGGTGGTCTTGTTGTTCTCTTGCTCAAATTGTGTGTAAATTTGTTGTAGTTGTTTCTCCTGGTTGTTGTGCCTGTGTGGGAAGAAGCATATGGTTGCATATACATATAACCATCTTTTCTAACCTATGAAATACGTAGTTGTGAATTATTTATCAACTGGTGCTGCAGATGAGATGCTATTTTGTGCTATATACTAATAATAGTAATAATGATTACGGCACTTGGTTGTTAATTTTGCAGGCTGACCCGATACAAGAACTTCAAGGAAGGGCACAAGAGGATTCTTGTGGCGACGGATTTGGTTGGCAGAGGGATCGACATTGAGCGTGTCAACATTGTGATAAACTATGACATGCCTGATTCAGCTGATACCTACTTGCACAGGGTAATACTCCATGCATGCGTGCATGTTCCTTGCTTGGTTGGGATGCTGCTGCTGCTCTAGGTAACCTAGAAGCTAACTTGGTGGTGATGCATGCATGCAGGTTGGAAGGGCTGGGCGTTTTGGCACCAAGGGACTCGCCATAACTTTTGTTTCGTCGGCCTCGGACTCGGACGTCCTTAACCAGGTTGGTCCATCTCTGTTTTTGGATTGCATGATTTTGATCAAGTGGAGTGACAAGGAAGATTGTTTTATGAATGAATGAAGGTGCAAGAACGGTTTGAGGTGGACATCAAGGAGCTGCCTGAGCAGATTGACACTTCAACATACAGTAAGTGGCGCATAGATAGCTGGTGGGTTGTTTGGAATGTATAATCTGCTGTCTCTGATTTGTTTGTTTCTCCATGGCATGATATTGCAGTGCCGTCGTAGACCCGCGCCGACATTGCAAGGAGGACGGAAGGAGAAGATGGAATCCTTGAATGTTTTGCTTGAAGTGATGCTGTTTTTTGCCTGCCCTGCCCTGCCCTGCTGCCAAGGGAGGGAGGCAGCAGGAGCAGCAGCTGTACCCTATTTAGTCTGTTATTTAGTCTGAGAGATGTTGGTTTGTTACTTAGGCCAAATGATGAAATGATTTTACTTGTGCTAGAATTGGATGGATGGATGAATGTATGATGCATGGTTTGCTTTGAAATTTTAAAAATTATGATTATTACCGTAGTTTTCAAACCATCATTATATCGTCATATTATTATTTATCATATACAATGGTACAATGTTCCCAGATTATATTTTTGTTTCTTGTTTTCCATCCTCGCAAAAAATTTGTTACATCTTGAGCATTCAGCGTTCTCTTTTTCTGCTGCTGCTGCATGTGAGTCTATTTTCTCATGGCCAACAAATGCATTTTTAACCGAAATGAAAATCAGGTGACTGATGAGTTTGAAGGAGACAAACAATTAAGATAATCTAAATATAAGTCCTTTTAGAGATTTAAGATTCTATATAATAATTCGGAGCAAAATGAGTCTATATATTTGTATATAGTTTATTATAATAGAATCTCTAACCTTTTCGGCATTTTTGACAAAGCCGGAGCTCTTATCTGGCGTGCGTGCAGGACAAATCTTAACATAGTCAGCTATAAAATTAGAACCCTTGTGTATCCTTAAACGTCCGAGCCATCCGTTCTTGTGCCAAAATGTTAGAGTTGATAAACCATATAGTCAGGCATACAAATAGTGATAGAATGCTTTATTGAAAAGAGAGGCCGAGGATATTCCTCTTCTTATTGATGTGAAATGAAATGAAGGAATACAAGTCCTCAAGTGTTACAAATATGGTGGTTGGGATGTGATCACTTCTAACTCTAGCCTTCTTGCCTTCTGTTGGATGAAACTACTATTGGATGCTTTCATTGTGATTACTCGGTGCATGTTAGTGAGCTCTGTGTTGGTTGTGTTCTTCCCCTTCTCTAAGTGACCTCTGACATTGTTGAGTGTCAGGTGTTCGAGTGCTTATGCTTGATGTGACGCGACCTCCTTTGGTTCAATGAACAAGTCAGGGTTGGGTCACATCATTTGGACCGATAAGAACCGGCTCGAGTTATGCCATGCATACATAATCTCTTCAACGGGTTGTCACACAGATAGTTCTCTTCTGGAAGCAGAGGGTGAGAGTCATAACCGTTGTCGACGGTGACGAAAACGTGATTTTCTTTTCTTTCATGTTTCCGCTTCTCAAAGATTCCGCAAAAAAGAACATCTCCGTCCTCGAGGAAAATGGGATGAAGTTTTCTGCCCATGATAATAAGGCTACCATCCTTCACAACTTCTTCCACAACCTGCGGCTCTTTCGCCTATCCGACCTCTATCCGGTGCAATTTCCTCAGTTATGCCACTTAGACTTCGACTTCTCCACTCAGTAAATTCAAGAAGCTTTCTTTAAGATGAACGTGAATGCCAACCCGGGCCCGATGGCATTGGACCAGGTTTTTACCGAAATTTTGGCACAACATCAAACTGATCATGTTTCATTTTTTCGATGACTTCGCCAACTTGCGGGTGGATGTCGAGCGCTTCAACAGATCCCACATGATCCTCCTCCCCAAAAAAGACTCTGCCAGAACCCTGTATGGCTTCAGACTCCCGATGGTATTTCCATCACTACTCTCTTGACTTCGAAAACAAACTACACAACCCCCTACCTATGGAGAATATTAAACGAACAAATTCGCCCCTCCGCAAAATCTCATGTCCTTGCCAACAATGGCACCTCTACCTTCTTCTGGCTTGTCTCCTCCCAACTCCGCTCGCAGACACCTACCCACACTTCTTCTCTGTCTCCATCTCACCCTCAGTTCTGGCATCACATGTCATGCAGAATGGTTTACTCGCTACTCTGCAAAACCGCCTAACAAATGTTGCTTCTATAGAGCTTGCGTTTGTTTTGTCTTTTTTGCAAGATGTTGCCGCCAGTGATGCGCCCGACGACAGGTTCCTCACCCACGGCTCCCCGTTCTCTTCAAGGTGCGCCTACTCAGTGGTCTCCTCCGACCACAAGATCGATCTCAACGCGGGGCACATCGGGAGATCCAAGGCTCCTACCAAGGACAAGATCTTCGGCTGGCTTCTTTGTCGTGATAGGTTTAGCAAGATGGCGAACTTACATCGCAAGACCATCTCTCCTCTGGCTCGGACTGTCCGCAGTGCAACATCACTCATGAGGATGCGACGCACCTCGCCCATCCTTCGCCGACGCGCGGCACAGGTCTGGTCCCTCTTGGGGCTGCAACCACCTCACTCCATCAACCTCGTTCGGAATACCACAACGCCGGTCGGCCTCGACATCAACATTTGGCCCACTGTCTATTCTCATCCTCCCCCCACCAGCACCCACGAAGCCATGTCCTTTCCTCTCCTCTCTGCTCATCCACCATCTCCGTCGCCGTTCGCCTCACGTCTGCCATCCCCGTGACCGGCGAGCACCGAAGATGAAGTAAAGGCAGCGAGCGACAAATGTGACTGGGCGAGGAGGTGTGGCTGTCCATAAGGGCATGTCACAGAGCTCGCCATGACCAGTGGGGTGGAGGATGCGACGCGACGCTGTTCTGGTGGGTACCCCGTGGACCTATTCCGTTGCACAATTTCGCAGTGACGCTAAGCACTGGTGTGACGGAGTGGTTTCTCATCGAGTATGACTAGAGCTTACGTGCTGAGTCCGTGTGGATCTGCCCCATCATTTTCATATCAGGAGGACGCCGAGCTCGTCCGAGTGGTGGGGCACCAGGACAAATCAATTGGTGAGCACATCTTTAGGTTTTCTGAACTTGGTTTAGGAATTTATTAATAATTTTCACTTCGATTGATAAACAACTACTCCCTCCGTAAACCAATATAAGAGCGTTTAGATCACTAAGTAGTGATCTAAACGCTCTTGTATTAGTTTACAGAGGGAGTACTTACATGACAGGTTGAGAGACCAATTGGCAAACTATAAGCGGAGACTCCATCGACTTCTCAGTGATGTTGGGACAGGAGGAAGGGAATAACATGGGTAACTCGAATGGGAAAAGGTCTATGGTGCCACTGTCCTACTGCTCATGTCTTGATTTGCAGATCGACACACCAGTACCCACGCGGCTTCCTGTGTCTGGTCGTACTTTCTGCAGAATGAATTTTCTTAAGATTGGTACTTAGAACATGTACCAAATAAAAGGAACACTTAGAAAGTGGGTTACAAGAGCTGAAGCTCATTGCAAAGAATTTCTAGGTACTATTTTTCTCCACTTCTCCATTAATCTACATGAAACAAGCCCACCCCTAATAAGTGTATACCTCAATCAGTGCTAGAAGTTATGGAGGAGGTTGAAAAATAGGATGTTGTTTTTGATGGCCATAGGAATTATAGAAATATCAGTAGAAAATGTATGTGCAAATAAACCAACCATGGGGTCTTTGATCAAATAGGAAATGCGGGGCAAAGACCATTCGCCCCTTACACTACTAGGAAAAAGCCTATACACAGAACTTTAGCAGTAGCGCGCGCCAAAAAACCGCGCTGCAGATACACATATAGCAGTAGCGCGTCCCGGCCTAAAAGCGCTACTACAAATATTCCCACCACTAAGCCGATCGGCTACACATAGTAGTAGCGCTCTTTTAGAAACAACCCTGGCGTTAATTTTTTGTAGCAACGCGTTTATGTGTAAGGCGCTACTGCTAACAGAAATAAAATAAAATGAAAGCAAGTAGAAAAGTAAATGAAAATGAAAGAAATAGAAAAAGGAGAAAGAAAAAAAATAAAACGTAAAGAAAAATAAAAGAAAAAAAAGGAAAAAAGGAGAAAGGAATAGCAGTAGCGGGTTTCAGGAAACGCGTTGTAGCTAACTTAGCTATAGCGTGTTTTCGGAAATGCGCTACCGTTACATTTCACTTAAACAGCGGTTTCCCCCCCGGCCACCACTTCTTCCCCAAATCCCTCGCCCTCGCCGCCGTCTCCCCAACTCGCCGTCGCCCCACTTCGCCGCCGTCTCCTGCCGGCGTGGACGCTCGCAACCTCACCGCCGCCGCCCGAGGCCGCCCTCAGCCTCACCGCCGCCGCCCGAGGCCGCCCTCGATGTCACCGTCGCCGCCCACCACCTCACCGCCGCCCGAGCCCGCCCAGGACCACCGTTGCCCGTGCCCGAGCCCGCCCTCTCCGCCCCTGCCTCCGTCACCGAGCACCTCCCCGCCACCGTCTCTCCCCTCTCTGTAAGTCCCCCACTCCTCTCTCTCTACATTTTAGAGAAAAAATTAGTAGAGCAAAAGTTTGTTTATAGCAAAAAATTTAGTTTAGAGCAAAGGATGTTAAGTAGTAGATGTTAGAGCAAAAATTAGTTTAGAGCAAAAAATTTGGTTTAAAACAAAAGTTAGTTAGGGCAGTAGGGTTTAATTAGGGTAGATACTGCTTGTATAGTATATAGTGATACTAGTTGTTAATTAGGTTAGGGCAATAGTGGTACTAGTAGATGTTAATTAGATGTTTTTCAGTTAGGGCACTAGAGTTTTGCTAGGTTAATTAGGTTGAGCTTGAGATAAGCGTAGTGTGGCACTGCATTGAATCTAGCAAACGCTGTTCGTCCGAGCAGTGTGTGGTAGCCGCTGCAGAATGGGGCGATGTCGAAGATTAACTCCTCGCTTCGGAAATTGTCCGGAGAACGAAGACCACTTCCAGCATGATTGAGCCCATACAGCAGGCCTCGACGCCTGGTATGACTCCTTTGAAGGTAGTCTTTGTTGGTTTGATTCGTGAGGGGTCAATGCCCATCTTCCGCACCGTGTCTTGATAGAGCAGGTTGAGGCTGCTACCATCGTCCATCAGGACTCGTGTTGGGTGAAATCCGTCGATGATTGGGTCGAGGACCAATGCGGCCGAATAGCCATGACGGATACTAGTTGAGTGGTCTCGACAATCAAAGGTGATCGGAAATGACGACCATGGGTTGAATTTGGGGGCGACCGGCTCTATCGCGTAGACGTCCCTGAGTGCACGCTTACGCTCCCTTTTGGGGATGTGTGTAGCATATATCATATTCACCGTTTTGACCTGTGGGGGAAATTTCTTCTGCCCCCCAGTGTTTGGCTGCTGGGGCTCTTCGTCCTCGTCCTCACTTTGTGACCCTTTTCTTTGTTTTCGGCGTTTAACTTGCCAGCCTGCTTGAAAACCCAACAATCCATGTTGGTGTGATTGGCTTGCTTGTCTGGGGTGCCGTGTATCTGGCACGGATGGTTGAGTATGCAGTCCAGGCTGGAAGGTCCTTCATTATTTCTTTTATAGGGCTTCTTCCGCTGGACGGACTTGGAGCCAGTGAATCCGGCGTTGACTGTGGCGTCATCGGTGTTGTTGTCGTTGCTTCGACGTTTGTGTCTGTTGCGCCGGAGCTTGCCAGTGCTATTCTTGGCCTCTGAGGGGCATGTCTCGCTGGCTGTGTTGTTACTACGGGCCAACCAACTGTCCTCTCCCGCGCAAAAGCGGGTCATTAGTGCCCTGAGGGCTGCCATGGACTTCGGCTTTTCTTGGCCGAGGTGGCGTGCCAGCCATTCGTCATGGATGCTGTGTTTAAAGGCTACCAAGGCCTCGGCATCCGGAAAGTCAACGATCTGGTTCTTTTTGGTTACGAACCTAGTCCAAAATTTTCTGGCTGATTCTCCAGGTTGTTGAACTATGTGGCTTAAGTCATCGGCGTCAGGTGGCCGGACATAAGTCCCTTGGAAGTTGTCTAGGAAAGCCTCCTTCAAGTCCTCCCAGCTGCCGATAGAATTTTCAGGCAGGCTGTTAAGCCAGTGTCGAGATGGCCCTTTGAGCTTTAGTGGGAGGTATTTGATGGCATGGAGGTCGTCTCCTCGAGCCATATGTATGTGGAGAATGAAATCCTCGATCCATACTGCGGGATCGGTTGTGCCGTCGTATGATTCGATGTTGACGGGCTTGAACCCCTCGAAGAATTCATGGTCCAGTACTTCATCTGTGAAGCAGAGAGGGTGTGCGGCGCCTCTATATTGGGCCGAGTCGTGGCGTAGCTCTGATGGAGTCCGTCTGTGGTATTCGGCCCGGGCGTGGTTAGATTTATCATGTCCGAATAGGTATCCTTCTTTGTGCCTCGAAGCACGCCCTCGCGATCCGTAGATCGATCTTGTGTGTCCTGTTCTACCGTCCAGGATTTGCCGGAGGTTGTATGTGTGACCCCGAACTCTTCCGTCTCTATTTTTACGAGGTGGTGGGGCAGGCTGCTGTTCGGCCTGAGTTGCCGCTTTGTCCCGGCCGCGGCGTGGCCGGTCAGCTGCCCTGTCTCAACCACGTGGTGGTCGTTCCACATTACGCGAGGGAGATGTGTGCTCCGGTGCCTCCTCATCGAATTGAGGTAGCAGTCTGCGTTTCGGGTAGCTCTTGGTTGGGTGCTTAAGGCCGTATTCTTCCACTGTCAGGACGTCAGTCCATCTGTCGACGAGCAGATCTTGTTCAGCTTGAAGCTGCTTCTGTTTCTTTTTCAGGCTCCTTGCGGTGGCTATGTGTTGAAGCTTAAAGCGCTCCTGTTCCAGAGGGTCCTCAGGCATGATAAAATCTTCGTTGCCGAGGCTTGTTTCCTCTCCGGAAGGTGGACGATAACTATCGTCCCCCGAGTCATCTTCTATGGCCTGCTCATCAGGGTTGTCTTGCCTGTCGACATGTTCCTCCTGTTCGGATGCAGCTCCGACAGGGTCTTCATTGTTTTCGGCGTCGCCCGGAGTGCTATTTTCTCCGGTGCCAGTGTTGTCGTCTTTTGAGCGGTGAGGCTTAGGACGGCGTTTGGTGCGTCGGCGCTTGGAATGCGTCTCAGAAGGTTTATACTTATCTGGCTCTTCTTTATCGTCGCCAGATCCTTTAGGTGTATCAACCATGTACACATCGTACGAAGAGGTGGCCGTCCAACGTCCGGTGAATGGCGGGTCTTGGCCTTGCTCCCTGTCGGCATCGTCGAACGTACCGTCGATGTCTTCGGAGCCATAGTCAAGCACGTCGGTTAAGTCATCGACGATGGCTATGAAGTGGGTGGCGGGTGGGAGGCAAAATTCCTCGTCGTCCGCCTCTAGCTCGAACCGAACATAGTTCGGCTGTGAGTCTTCCTCCAAGGACAAGTTCTTCAAAGAATTTAGTACATCACCCAAAGGCGAATGCTGGAAGATGTCCGCAGCGCTAAATTTGAAAATCGATAACCGATCCAGCTCGGTGTCCGCAGGTGCATCTGGTCTGGAACACATGGCCGGATACGAGTCCGGAGTCCCATTGGCGCAAGCATTGCAGGGTGTCGAGTCCGTGTGCGGCTCCAACGCCATGGGCTTCGTGGCTTTGAAGGGCATGATCTGCTTCAGTTCTGAAGCTGTTGCAGCAACAGGATCCGTCTTCTGGACGTACTCCGATATCAGATTTAAGTTATGTTCCTCGGTGCACGGGGAAGCAATTGCCGCGGTCTCGAATCCATTGAAGATCAAGTCTCCATGTATATCCGCAACGTAGTTCAAGCTTGCAAACCTGACCTGGTGGCCAGGGGTGTAGCTATCGATCTGCTCTAGACGGCCAAGTGAGTTGACCCGCAGTACGAAGCCGCCGAACACAAAGATTTGTCCGGGGAGAAAGGTTTCTCCCTGGACGGCGCCATTACTGACGATCAAAGGGGCCATCGAAACCTTTTGTCGACCGCACAGTGGAACTCTCAATGAAAGCACCAATGTCGGTGTCAAAACCAGCGGATCTCGGGTAGGGGGTCCCGAACTGTGCGTCTAGGATTGATGGTAACAGGAGACGGGGGACACGATGTTTACCCAGATTCGGGCCCTCTCTATGGAGGTAATACCCTACTTCCTGTTTGATTGATCTTGATGAATATGAGTGTTACAAGAGTTGATCTACCACGAGATCGTAGTGGCTAAACCCTAGAGGTCTATCCTATGAGTATATGGTAATGAATCTGTCCTATCCGGACTATGCTCTCCGGTTTATATAGACACCGGAGAGATCTAGGGTTACATGAGGTCGGTTACATAAGAGGGAATCTTCATAATCAATCGCCTAGCTTGCCTTCGACGCCAAGTAGAGTCCAATCCGGACACGGGTATAATCTTCGGTCTTCATGTCTTCATAGCCCATTAGTCCGGCCCATGGATAACAGGCCGGACGCCCGAGGACTCCTTAGTCCAGGACTCCCTCACTCGTTATGTCCGTGATCACATCCGAGACTCCGAACTACCTTCGGTACATCAAAACACATAAAATCATAATATAACCGTCATCAAAATTTAAGCGTGCGGACCCTACGGGTTCGAGAACTACGTAGACATGACCAAGACATGTCTTCGGTCAATAACCAATAGCGGAACCTAGATGCTCATATTGGCTCCCACATATTCTACGAAGATCTCTATCGGTCAAACCGCATAACAACATACGTTGTTCCCTTTGTCATCAATATGTTTACTTGCCTAAGATTCGATCGTCGGTATCTCAATACCTAGTTCAATCTCGTTACCAGAAAGTCTGTTTACTCGTTCCGTAATACACCATCCCGCAACTAACTCATTAGTTGCAATGCTTGCAAGGCTTATAGTGATGTGCATTATTGAGTGGGCCCAGAGATACCTCTCCGACAATCGGAGTGACAAATCCTAATCTCGAAATACGCCAACCCAACAAGTACCTTCGGAGACACCTGTAGAGCACCTTTATAATCACCCAGTTACGTTGTGACGTTTGGTAGCACACAAAGTGTTCCTTCGGTAAATGGGAGTTGCATAATCTCATAGTCATAGGAACATGTATAAGTCATGAAGAAAGCAATAGCAGAATACTAAACGATCGAGTGCTAAGCTAACGGAATGGGTCAAGTCAATCACATCATTCTCCTAATGATGTGATCCCATTAATCAAATGACAACTCATGTCAATGGCTAGGAAACATAACCATCTTTGATCAACGAGCTAGTCAAGTAGAGGCATACTAGTGACACTCTGTTTGTCTATGTATTCACACAAGTATTATGTTTCCGGTTAATACAATTCTAGCATGAATAATAAACATTTATCATGATATAAGGAAATAAATAATAACTTTATTATTGCCTCTAGGGCATATTTCCTTCAGGTCCTGCCAGCTACGCTCTTACCAAAGAAGAGAAGAAAATCTTTTTTGAATGTCTGCTCAGTATGAAGGTCCCGTCTGGCTTCTCGTCGAATATAAAGGGAATAATAAACATGGCAGAGAAAAAAAATTCCAAAACCTAAAGTCACATGACTGCCATGTGATTATGACGCAATTACTTCTGGTTGCTTTGAGGGGGTTCTACAGGAAAATGTTTGATTAGCCATTATGAAGCTATGTGCATTTCTCAATGCAATTTCTCAGAAGGTAATCGATCCAGAAATCCTACCAAGTTTATAGAATGATTTCGTCCAATGTCTTGTCAGTTTCGAGTTGGTGTTCCCACCATCCTTCTTTAATATTATGACACACGTCCTAGTTCACCTAGTCGAAGAGATTGCCCATTTGGTCCTGTATTTCTACACAATATGTTCTCCTTTGAGAGGTTCATGGCAGTCATAAAGAAATATGTTCATAATTGTGCTAGGCCAGAAGGAAGCATCTCCAAGGGCCATGAAACAGAGGAGGTTATTGAGTTTTGTGTTGACTTTATTTCTGACCTTAACCCGATTGGTGTTCCTCAAACGCGGCATGAGGGGAGACTGAGTGGAAAAGGCACGCTAGGAAAGGATTCAGTAATATGTATGGGCGGGCATTCTTTTACTCAAGCACACTAAACAGTCTACAAAGTTCCACCTTGGTGGCTCCGTATATCGAGGAACACATGGATATTGTACGCTCCAAGAACCCGGGGCAATCTGACCCCTGGATTAAATGTACACACATGGCGACTTTCGGTGGTTGGTTGCAAAAACATCTCATGAATGACCCATCAGTTGGAGATGAGTTGTACTTGTTGGCCAGGTCACCATCTTCGATTATATTGACTTTCAAAGGGTACGAGATAAATGAAAATACATTTTACACGACCGCCCAAGATAATAAGAGCACTAACCAAAATGGTGGTGTCTGCTTTGATGCAACAAACAACAATAGGAAAAAAGACACATATTATGGTTACATAGAGGAGATATGGGAACTTGACTACGGACCCTCGTTTAAGGTCCCTTTGTTTCGGTGCAAATGGGTCAATCTGACAGGAGGCGAGATAAAGATAGACCCGCCGTACGGAATGACAACAATGGATCTCAACAATCTTGGGTACACACACGAACCATTCGGTCTATAAGCTATACATAACTAAGTAAAGTTATACCAACAGACCAATTGAAAATGGTGCCGACAATGTCACAATATGTGGCGTACATAACATAAGGCCATCAAAAGATTATAGAGGAAATGTAACAGAGATAAACAATTACACTTAAATGGTTGGTTCACCTGAGCTATTCTGAGAAAAGAACCTCATGAGTAAGTTGTGCTTCTGTATTTCAGCGTGAAAAGAAGTTTACTGTGCTTTTGCATTTTAGCATTGTGAGTAGGAGGACACACAAGTCACAACACCAGTAAAATAATTAATAAGCATAGCAATTTATGAAGAAGGCAATTGTAAGTACAACAATCTTATGTACTATCAATTCTTAATCGATACACTGTACTAGTGCATAAAATATTATGATACAACATAACTGATGAAAGCTTCTTTTTGGAATTCAGAAGCAGTGCTAGACACGACGCTGAAAATAACACTGTCAAAAGTGCCAGATTCATAGAATTGTTGTGTTTTCTATTATCTAAGCCACTGCGCTAGATAAAATGGAAAATCATTGGACAAGCGGCCACAATTTAATAAAGCCACAACAACATATTAAGCCCATTTCTGGATTATCCTACCCCCAAGCCATGAAACAATTTGCATAATTTTTAAAATTAGGTGTTACATGAAACAATTTGCATGATTTTTAAAATTAGTTGTTACATGAAACAATCACATAGTACGTATGGTTTCTGTTATGTAACCTACATACAAAGCATGGGGCCTTCTTTGGATGTAATCCTCGTATATACATTCATTCACTGTAACATATTTATAAGGCAAGAAATGTAAGCACTGTTAGAATTGGGAAAAAAATCTGATAATTGACACAGTTTGGTTCATCAAACATGACTCCAAAATTTGGAGAAAAGAAGAAAAAATGTTGAGGCAAAGAAACAATGTCATGAACACGGATGTGTTTTGACTGCAGAATCTTCTCATTAGTGTTAACAATAACTTTCTGGAGTAACTAATGGTTTTTCTAGAAGATAAACCCCATCCTCCTCCAAAGCAATCAAGCTAGTTATTTAAAAAAACGGAATCAAGCTAGTTATTAATTATACAACAAGAAAATAATTTGTGTTCGGATATCTTTCCAATCTGTACCTGAATTCTTAAGTGGGTTTTGAACAATCACATAGAAAGAATAAGCAAGGTCCCAGAATCTACAAAATACAGAATCTTCTGACAATTTGCATAACCTGAATAAACAGGACTCCTTATCATAAAATTTAGTACCTTAGCAACTTGTAAGTAATAACCTGTCATAAGAATCTACTCCATCTGTCCCAAAATATAAGAACGTCTTTAACACTACACTAGTGCCAAAAATGTTCTTATATTATGGGACGGAGGGAGTATTATCTACCCCTGGGGCACAACCCCTGAGATTCTGTATATGGTATAATCAAGGGGAAAAAATATGTGGAAGTAGAACAATTACTGCACCTACTTAACACCTTATACTTCTGTTATATTTACCTAACTAAACCACTGATAACTTCAGCACTGGCTGCCCTGCTAGCGTTTAAAACCAACATCCTCCATATTGCGTCAGAGAGGAGTATAAAATACTTCAGCACTGGCTGCCCTGCTAGCGTTTGAAACCAACATCCTCCATATTGCGTCAGAGAGGAGTAGAAAACATAGACCAGGGAAGGAGAAAAAGGAAAATAAAAACCTGAAATCTTAAAAGTGCACGCGCACTATTCCGTCGGACCGAGTGGCCGCGCCTTGACCACTCGTTCCGTGCGAATCGTGTGGCCCACGAGAGTCGGGTGCTATTTTGTCGGGAGACTGTTTCTTTGCCCCGAGCGGCCTCGCTACCGACAAATCAGCACACACGCTCGTCCACCTCTTGCATCTTATCCATTCGTCCCACCTCCGACTACCTGCCGCCCGCACTGCTGCTCACCTCCCTGCAACCCGGCCGCCTCCTGCCCCTTCTCCAGGCCACGCGCCCGCCTCCTGCTCCTTCTCCAGGCCACGCGCCCTTCCGCCGAGCTCCTCCTCCCGGCGATGTGGCTACCGCCCCGTTCCTCCTCCCGGCATCGACGCTCCCGGAGGTCGAGGGAGATGCGGCGGATCCAGCGGTGCAGGCTGAGCAGATCAGCCGAGGCCGTGGAGCTGGAGAAGCATCGCCGCCGTCTCCTCCTCCACTGTCCACTTTCCCAAGGGGGCGCCGTCAGAGCTCTTGGGAGCGGACATACAGGTAGGAGGCCGTCTCTCTCCGGATCCATCGATCCAACAGGCTGGGATGGGGGAAAGAGCGTGGGTGACCGGATCTGTCGTGGTCACGCGTGGAGGATGGGGCGGTGGCGTGCAAGCATCGTGGTCATGGATGTGGAAAAGGAGCGTGGACGGGATGGAGAAGTCAGCAACAGGGGTTTCCGCCGCCGGCCTTGTTGTGTAGTACAAGGGCGTGGTGGTCGGATCCATGGTGGCTGGGGTCGGACTACAGGGATGCAGCGTGCAAGCTTCGCTATGGTGGCGGATTGGTAGTTGATCTGCTAGGGGGAGGTAGAGGATTAGCCCCAGGTGCTTTTCGCATGATTTTTGCTGATTTTAAGAGGAGGAATTGCTATGTGTAGTTAGTCTGTTTTTTTACAACTAGGGCCCTGTTCCTGTGCAATTTATCATAGCCACTAGCCAAATTTTTAAGTCAGTTTTTTGTTGTTAGTTCTGTGCAAGTAGGGGCGCTTCCCTGTGCAACTAGGATGCCTTCCTATGCAATCTATTACATCTGGTAGCCAAATTTTGTAAGCAAACTAGGCAAAATAAATTTTATTCTCTGAATATCAGTTTTTTTATGTTAGTTCTCTGCAACTAGGGGTTCCTTAGCAATCTATCATATCTTTGTAGCCCAATTTGTAAGCAAACTACGCAAATAATTCTCGTTCTTTGTATATCAGTTTTTGGTGTCAGTTCTGTGCAACTTGAGGAGCATTGCTGTGCAATCTATCCCAAATTTGTAAGCAAACTAGGCAACTAATTTTATTTTAGTTCACTGGGGTCTGGGATCCTGTGCAACTAGGGATACATTACTGTGCAACCAGAGGAAATGTGCTTGATAGTGAAACAGAGGTTCATATTTTCTTTTTCTTTTATCCTATGGCCATTTATTTATACTCTTTTCTTTTACCCTCTTTGTAGTTCAATATTTTTATTCATTGTAGGGTTCTCCAAATAGGACCTCTTGGCGGAATTCAAAACGGGCGGCTAAGCGACAACCACGTGGCACTGATAATGACGGGGATGGAGAGGATGATGATGTGTCCTAAAGAGTATATAAATGAGTTGGCATCCTCAGTCTTTTCTAGTTGCACAAGAGTACCTGATAATTGGCATCCTCAGTATTTCTAGTTGCACAATACCATTCAACTAGTTGACATCCTAATATTTTTGTAGCTGCATTGACACCCTCAGGTGAATGTGCAATTTTTTGATTGGTCATGCAAGTGCTGAATAGTTCTTTTCCCAAGAGTACCTAATTAATTGGCATCCTCAAGATTTATAGTTGCACACGAGTATTCAATTAGTTGGCGTCCTTAGCATTTCTACTTGCACAAACAGTATCCTACTAATTGACATCCTCAGCCACAAGAATAACTATTTTTTAGTCCCATCTTCAAATTTTTGAGGGTTGCCCAAGAGTATCTAATGATTTGGCACCCTCAGCCTTTCTAGTTGCACATGAGTATTTAATTAGTTGGCATCCTGAGCATTTTCTAGTTACACAATAGCATCTAACTAGTTGACATCCTCTGCATTTTGTAGTTGCACAACTAACATAATATAAGTTGGCGTCGTCAGCCTTTTTTATTCAGTTTTTCTGAAGAACAACAAATATTTTGTATGCAGTGTTAACTAATCACCTTTGGCTTGGATCCATGATTTGGTTGCACAAAATATGTACTCCTTTTGCACAAACAGTACATCCACACCATGTTTCTGGTCTGAGCTGTTTGTTGCACACTTTTTTACAGAACTACTTCCTTGTGTCTATTTGCACACATCCAGATAGAAGTTGGTTTTGCTACCAGATCTAGTTGCAAAGACTGGTGTTTAATTACACAGACATCAGATTACTGTTGCTACTCCCTCCAAGTGAAAACTACAGTCCATGAGTAGGAAGAAAGTTGCACATGGACTATCATTTAGTTGCACATCGAATGTTAGACAGTTGCACAAAACGGGGCATAAGTTGCACACAAAAAAATTCGTCAAAACATACTCATGCGGGATCTAGTTTCGAAAAGCACGTCGCGAGGATTCTGACAGTGAAAACGGATTTTATTTTTAATGCTTGGTTTAAAAGTTATGGCTTTTTAAAATTCTAAAACCCAAATTAAATACGTTCACACATATGGACTGGGAGGGCCTTGGGCATGTCTTATGCTATGCACGTGATCGGGGCTCACGTGCTGGAAGTGGGCGGGGAGGCTGGGAGTCGGGATGCCTTTCCTGGCGTGGGTGAGCTGGTGTTTCCTTTTCCGGAGTTGGGGGACCAAAAGTTTCCTTTTAGGCCGGCCGCTCGCAAAGCCTAGCGAGCAGCCGGCCGCTACCTAGACTCGCCCAAATAAAAATAGCTAGCATAAAGTGAAGGTCTACAAGAGGTAGGAAAAAACCTATAAAAAACATGAATGGTAAATTAACAAATGTGTTATGCATTCCGTTTAGAAATGAAAGATTGGCACAAATTAGTTCTACAAAAAGGGTAGTTAAGAATGTCTCGTTTTTTCTCCAAGACCAACGGGTAGGCCCCCCATCCGCGGGCAGTAATCCAAACGTTGGAAACAATGTGTACTTCACACACAAAAAAAAATCAAACTGTTTGTACGTCTATTAAGTATGATGGAAATTTCTAATAAGATTTATTGATACCACTATTTTCTAGCCATCTAGAAAAATAACTAAGTTGTACATTCTCGTTTTAGCAACTGAATAAACCAACCTGGCCAGCATGCATGAATATACAGCTGCCTCTTAATTTCATGAAAACAAAATAAAGCAGCGGCTCCACGTGTCATTTTCTAACTCCTGTCTTTGTAGGAAATGAACTGAATACTATTAGAATCATTTTCAGAAAGGAAGTAATGAAGCTAATATATAACCAGTTTAATTCAGAAATCTAGAATGAAGAAACTACAAGGAGAGTTGAGAAATAAAAAGAAGAAAGTTTCAGGGTAATAGAAGAAGAAGAAGGTGCAAAGATTAGAACCAAGCAAGCACTGCACGAGCACAAATTAGAGCGACTCAATCTACAACAACAAGAAAAATAAATCTTAATCTTTCTCTCAGCCGAAGCCTCCCTCTGGATCTCTCAGTCTCTCTCTCACAAGTCAGAAGAGAACCAATCTCACTCAGCATGTTTTCTCTCCCCACAATATAATCTTCCCACCCACCCCAGCGACGAGCCGACGACCTCCCTTCCCGCTCAGCCTCCCTACCTGCCCACGCTGTGCGGTATGCATGCTAGTCGGCGGCTCACATGACATGAGCAGTCAGTACCATGTCATTAGCACATTGCCATGTTGAACTTGGTAACCAGCATATCATTGTCAAATTTCCACTACATATATAAACCATTAGTCAGAAAATTCTAGTATGTGAACCGCCAGCAACATGGACCTTTCCCTACCTAGTACGAGAGGACCGGGAAGGACGCGCCTCACATGGACCTTTCCCTACCTAGTACGAGAGGACCGGGAAGGACGCACCTCTGGTGTACCAGTTATGGGGCCATTATATATGTCGTCAGCTAGCACGCTGCACGCAGGCCAGCAGGTGCAGCGTGCCGTACATACCGTCGTGCATCGTCGTTCTGCTGGCAATCGCTGCGCATGGTTGTCCTTGTCCTGCTGGTTGCCGCTCTCACACCGCCTTCCGCAGGCACTGGCCTTGAGCACGCCGGCCGCCGTCCGCGAGTATGCATGACACCGCCTTCCGCAGGCACTGGCCTTGAGCACGCCGGCCGCCGTCCGCGAGTATGCATGACACCGCCTTCCGCAGGCACTGGCCTTGAGCACGCCGGCCGCCGTCCGCGAGTATGCATGACACCGCCTTCCGCAGGCACTGGCCTTGAGCACGCCGGCCGCCGTCCGCGAGTATGCATGACACCGCCTTCCGCAGGCACTGGCCTTGAGCACGCCGGCCGCCGTCCGCGAGTATGCATGACACCGCCTTCCGCAGGCACTGGCCTTGAGCACGCCGGCCGCCGTCCGCGAGTATGCATGACACCGCCTTCCGCAGGCACTGGCCTTGAGCACGCCGGCCGCCGTCCGCGAGTATGCATGACACCGCCTTCCGCAGGCACTGGCCTTGAGCACGCCGGCCGCCGTCCGCGAGTATGCATGACACCGCCTTCCGCAGGCACTGGCCTTGAGCACGCCGGCCGCCGTCCGCGAGTATGCATGACACCGCCTTCCGCAGGCACTGGCCTTGAGCACGCCGGCCGCCGTCCGCGAGTATGCATGACACCGCCTTCCGCAGGCACTGGCCTTGAGCACGCCGGCCGCCGTCCGCGAGTATGCATGACACCGCCTTCCGCAGGCACTGGCCTTGAGCACGCCGGCCGCCGTCCGCGAGTATGCATGACACCGCCTTCCGCAGGCACTGGCCTTGAGCACGCCGGCCGCCGTCCGCGAGTATGCATGACACCGCCTTCCGCAGGCACTGGCCTTGAGCACGCCGGCCGCCGTCCGCGAGTATGCATGACACCGCCTTCCGCAGGCACTGGCCTTGAGCACGCCGGCCGCCGTCCGCGAGTATGCATGACACCGCCTTCCGCAGGCACTGGCCTTGAGCACGCCGGCCGCCGTCCGCGAGTATGCATGACACCGCCTTCCGCAGGCACTGGCCTTGAGCACGCCGGCCGCCGTCCGCGAGTATGCATGACACCGCCTTCCGCAGGCACTGGCCTTGAGCACGCCGGCCGCCGTCCGCGAGTATGCATGACACCGCCTTCCGCAGGCACTGGCCTTGAGCACGCCGGCCGCCGTCCGCGAGTATGCATGACACCGCCTTCCGCAGGCACTGGCCTTGAGCACGCCGGCCGCCGTCCGCGAGTATGCATGACACCGCCTTCCGCAGGCACTGGCCTTGAGCACGCCCGGCCGCCGTCCGCGAGTATGCATGACACCGCCTTCCCCGCAGGCACTGGCCTTGAGCACGCCGGCCGCCGTCCGCGAGTATGCATGACACCGCCTTCCGCAGGCACTGGCCTTGAGCACGCCGGCCGCCGTCCGCGAGTATGCATGACACCGCCTTCCGCAGGCACTGGCCTTGAGCACGCCGGCCGCCGTCCGCGAGTATGCATGACACCGCCTTCCGCAGGCACTGGCCTTGAGCACGCCGGCCGCCGTCCGCGAGTATGCATGACACCCGCCTTCCGCAGGCACTGGCCTTGAGCACGCCGGCCGCCGTCCGCGAGTATGCATGACACCGCCTTCCGCAGGCACTGGCCTTGAGCACGCCGGCCGCCGTCCGCGAGTATGCATGACACCGCCTTCCGCAGGCACTGGCCTTGAGCACGCCGGCCGCCGTCCGCGAGTATGCATGACACCGCCTTCCGCAGGCACTGGCCTTGAGCACGCCGGCCGCCGTCCGCGAGTATGCATGACACCGCCTTCCGCAGGCACTGGCCTTGAGCACGCCGGCCGCCGTCCGCGAGTATGCATGACACCGCCTTCCGCAGGCACTGGCCTTGAGCACGCCGGCCGCCGTCCGCGAGTATGCATGACACCGCCTTCCGCAGGCACTGGCCTTGAGCACGCCGGCCGCCGTCCGCGAGTATGCATGACACCGCCTTCCGCAGGCACTGGCCTTGAGCACGCCGGCCGCCGTCCGCGAGTATGCATGACACCGCCTTCCGCAGGCACTGGCCTTGAGCACGCCGGCCGCCGTCCGCGAGTATGCATGACACCGCCTTCCGCAGGCACTGGCCTTGAGCACGCCGGCCGCCGTCCGCGAGTATGCATGACACCGCCTTCCGCAGGCACTGGCCTTGAGCACGCCGGCCGCCGTCCGCGAGTATGCATGACACCGCCTTCCGCAGGCACTGGCCTTGAGCACGCCGGCCGCCGTCCGCGAGTATGCATGACACCGCCTTCCGCAGGCACTGGCCTTGAGCACGCCGGCCGCCGTCCGCGAGTATGCATGACACCGCCTTCCGCAGGCACTGGCCTTGAGCACGCCGGCCGCCGTCCGCGAGTATGCATGACACCGCCTTCCGCAGGCACTGGCCTTGAGCACGCCGGCCGCCGTCCGCGAGTATGCATGACACCGCCTTCCGCAGGCACTGGCCTTGAGCACGCCGGCCGCCGTCCGCGAGTATGCATGACACCGCCTTCCGCAGGCACTGGCCTTGAGCACGCCGGCCGCCGTCCGCGAGTATGCATGACACCGCCTTCCGCAGGCACTGGCCTTGAGCACGCCGGCCGCCGTCCGCGAGTATGCATGACACCGCCTTCCGCAGGCACTGGCCTTGAGCACGCCGGCCGCCGTCCGCGAGTATGCATGACACCGCCTTCCGCAGGCACTGGCCTTGAGCACGCCGGCCGCCGTCCGCGAGTATGCATGACACCGCCTTCCGCAGGCACTGGCCTTGAGCACGCCGGCCGCCGTCCGCGAGTATGCATGACACCGCCTTCCGCAGGCACTGGCCTTGAGCACGCCGGCCGCCGTCCGCGAGTATGCATGACACCGCCTTCCGCAGGCACTGGCCTTGAGCACGCCGGCCGCCGTCCGCGAGTATGCATGACACCGCCTTCCGCAGGCACTGGCCTTGAGCACGCCGGCCGCCGTCCGCGAGTATGCATGACACCGCCTTCCGCAGGCACTGGCCTTGAGCACGCCGGCCGCCGTCCGCGAGTATGCATGACACCGCCTTCCGCAGGCACTGGCCTTGAGCACGCCGGCCGCCGTCCGCGAGTATGCATGACACCGCCTTCCGCAGGCACTGGCCTTGAGCACGCCGGCCGCCGTCCGCGAGTATGCATGACACCGCCTTCCGCAGGCACTGGCCTTGAGCACGCCGGCCGCCGTCCGCGAGTATGCATGACACCGCCTTCCGCAGGCACTGGCCTTGAGCACGCCGGCCGCCGTCCGCGAGTATGCATGACACCGCCTTCCGCAGGCACTGGCCTTGAGCACGCCGGCCGGCCGTCCGCGAGTATGCATGACACCGCCTTCCGCAGGCACTGGCCTTGAGCACGCCGGCCGCCGTCCGCGAGTATGCATGACACCGCCTTCCGCAGGCACTGGCCTTGAGCACGCCGGCCGCCGTCCGCGAGTATGCATGACACCGCCTTCCGCAGGCACTGGCCTTGAGCACGCCGGCCGCCCGTCCGCGAGTATGCATGACACCGCCTTCCGCAGGCACTGGCCTTGAGCACGCCGGCCGCCGTCCGCGAGTATGCATGAACCGCCTTCCGCAGGCACTGGCCTTGAGCACGCCGGCCGCCGTCCGCGAGTATGCATGACACCGCCTTCCGCAGGCACTGGCCTTGAGCACGCCGGCCGCCGTCCGCGAGTATGCATGACACCGCCTTCCGCAGGCACTGGCCTTGAGCACGCCGGCCGCCGTCCGCGAGTATGCATGACACCGCCTTCCGCAGGCACTGGCCTTGAGCACGCCGGCCGCCGTCCGCGAGTATGCATGACACCGCCTTCCGCAGGCACTGGCCTTGAGCACGCCGGCCGCCGTCCGCGAGTATGCATGACACCGCCTTCCGCAGGCACTGGCCTTGAGCACGCCGGCCGCCGTCCGCGAGTATGCATGACACCGCCTTCCGCAGGCACTGGCCTTGAGCACGCCGGCCGCCGTCCGCGAGTATGCATGACACCGCCTTCCGCAGGCACTGGCCTTGAGCACGCCGGCCGCCGTCCGCGAGTATGCATGACACCGCCTTCCGCAGGCACTGGCCTTGAGCACGCCGGCCGCCGTCCGCGAGTATGCATGACACCGCCTTCCGCAGGCACTGGCCTTGAGCACGCCGGCCGCCGTCCGCGAGTATGCATGACACCGCCTTCCGCAGGCACTGGCCTTGAGCACGCCGGCCGCCGTCCGCGAGTATGCATGACACCGCCTTCCGCAGGCACTGGCCTTGAGCACGCGGCCGCCGTCCGCGAGTATGCATGACACCGCCTTCCGCAGGCACTGGCCTTGAGCACGCCGGCCGCCGTCCGCGAGTATGCATGACACCGCCTTCCGCAGGCACTGGCCTTGAGCACGCCGGCCGCCGTCCGCGAGTATGCATGACACCGCCTTCCGCAGGCACTGGCCTTGAGCACGCCGGCCGCCGTCCGCGAGTATGCATGACACCGCCTTCCGCAGGCACTGGCCTTGAGCACGCCGGCCGCCGTCCGCGAGTATGCATGACACCGCCTTCCGCAGGCACTGGCCTTGAGCACGCCGGCCGCCGTCCGCGAGTATGCATGACACCGCCTTCCGCAGGCACTGGCCTTGAGCACGCCGGCCGCCGTCCGCGAGTATGCATGACACCGCCTTCCGCAGGCACTGGCCTTGAGCACGCCGGCCGCCGTCCGCGAGTATGCATGACACCGCCTTCCGCAGGCACTGGCCTTGAGCACGCCGGCCGCCGTCCGCGAGTATGCATGACACCGCCTTCCGCAGGCACTGGCCTTGAGCACGCCGGCCGCCGTCCGCGAGTATGCATGACACCGCCTTCCGCAGGCACTGGCCTTGAGCACGCCGGCCGCCGTCCGCGAGTATGCATGACACCGCCTTCCGCAGGCACTGGCCTTGAGCACGCCGGCCGCCGTCCGCGAGTATGCATGACACCGCCTTCCGCAGGCACTGGCCTTGAGCACGCCGGCCGCCGTCCGCGAGTATGCATGACACCGCCTTCCGCAGGCACTGGCCTTGAGCACGCCGGCCGCCGTCCGCGAGTATGCATGACACCGCCTTCCGCAGGCACTGGCCTTGAGCACGCCGGCCGCCGTCCGCGAGTATGCATGACACCGCCTTCCGCAGGGCACTGGCCTTGAGCACGCCGGCCGCCGTCCGCGAGTATGCATGACACCGCTTCCGCAGGCACTGGCCTTGAGCACGCCGCCGCCGTCCGCGAGTATGCATGACACCGCCTTCCGCAGGCACTGGCCTTGAGCACGCCGGCCGCCGTCCGCGAGTATGCATGACACCGCCTTCCGCAGGCACTGGCCTTGAGCACGCCGGCCGCCGTCCGCGAGTATGCATGACACCGCCTTCCGCAGGCACTGGCCTTGAGCACGCCGGCCGCCGTCCGCGAGTATGCATGACACCGCCTTCCGCAGGCACTGGCCTTGAGCACGCCGCGCCGCCGTCCGCGAGTATGCATGACACCGCCTTCCGCAGGCACTGGCCTTGAGCACGCCGGCCGCCGTCCGCGAGTATGCATGACACCGCCTTCCGCAGCACTGGCCTTGAGCACGCCGGCCGCCGGCCGCGAGTATGCATGACACCGCCTTCCGCAGGCACTGGCCTTGAGCACGCCGCCGCCGTCGCGAGTATGCATGACACCGCCTTCCGCAGGCACTGGCCTTGAGCACGCCGGCCGCCGTCCGCGAGTATGCATGACACCGCCTTCCGCAGGCACTGGCCTTGAGCACGCCGGCCGCCGTCCGCGAGTATGCATGACACCGCCTTCCGCAGGCACTGGCCTTGAGCACGCCGGCCGCCGTCCGCGAGTATGCATGACACCGCCTTCCGCAGGCACTGGCCTTGAGCACGCCGGCCGCCGTCCGCGAGTATGCATGACACCGCCTTCCGCAGGCACTGGCCTTGAGCACGCCGGCCGCCGTCCGCGAGTATGCATGACACCGCCTTCCGCAGGCACTGGCCTTGAGCACGCCGGCCGCCGTCCGCGAGTATGCATGACACCGCCTTCCGCAGGCACTGGCCTTGAGCACGCCGGCCGCCGTCCGCGAGTATGCATGACACCGCCTTCCGCAGGCACTGGCCTTGAGCACGCCGGCCGCCGTCCGCGAGTATGCATGACACCGCCTTCCGCAGGCACTGGCCTTGAGCACGCCGGCCGCCGTCCGCGAGTATGCATGACACCGCCTTCCGCAGGCACTGGCCTTGAGCACGCCGGCCGCCGTCCGCGAGTATGCATGACACCGCCTTCCGCAGGCACTGGCCTTGAGCACGCCGGGCCGCCGTCCGCGAGTATGCATGACACCGCCTTCCGCAGGCACTGGCCTTGAGCACGCCGGCCGCCGTCCGCGAGTATGCATGACACCGCCTTCCGCAGGCACTGGCCTTGAGCACGCGGCCGCGTCCGCGAGTATGCATGACACGCCTTCCGCAGGCACTGGCCTTGAGCACGCCGGCCGCCGTCCGCGAGTATGCATGACACCGCCTTCCGCAGGCACTGGCCTTGAGCACGCCGGCCGCCGTCCGCGAGTATGCATGACACCGCCTTCCGCAGGCACTGGCCTTGAGCACGCCGGCCGCCGTCCGCGAGTATGCATGACACCGCCTTCCGCAGGCACTGGCCTTGAGCACGCCGGCCGCCGTCCGCGAGTATGCATGACACCGCCTTCCGCAGGCACTGGCCTTGAGCACGCCGGCCGCCGTCCGCGAGTATGCATGACACCGCCTTCCGCAGCACGGTGCACGCGGCCGCCGCGGTATGCATGACACCTCCGCAGCCGGCCTGGCCCGGCCCGTCCGCGAGTATGCATGACACCGCCTTCCGCAGGCACTGGCCTTGAGCACGCCGGCCGCCGTCCGCGAGTATGCATGACACCGCCTTCCGCAGGCACTGGCCTTGAGCACGCCGGCCGCCGTCCGCGAGTATGCATGACACCGCCTTCCGCAGGCACTGGCCTTGAGCACGCCGGCCGCCGTCCGCGAGTATGCATGACACCGCCTTCCGCAGGCACTGGCCTTGAGCACGCCGGCCGCCGTCCGCGAGTATGCATGACACCGCCTTCCGCAGGCACTGGCCTTGAGCACGCCGGCCGCCGTCCGCGAGTATGCATGACACCGCCTTCCGCAGGCACTGGCCCTTGAGCACGCCGGCCGCCGTCCGCGAGTATGCATGACACCGCCTTCCGCAGGCACTGGCCTTTGAGCACGCCGGCCGCCGTCCGCGAGTATGCATGACACCGCCTTCCGCAGGCACTGGCCTTGAGGCACGCGGGCCGCCGGTCCGCGAGTATGCATGACACCGCCTTCCGCAGGCACTGGCCTTGAGCACGCGGGCCGCCGTCCGCGAGTATGCATGACACCGCCTTCCGCAGGCACTGGCCTGAGCACGCCGGCCGCCGTCCGCGAGTATGCATGACACCGCCTTCCGCAGGCACTGGCCTTGAGCACGCCGGCCGCCGTCCGCGAGTATGCATGACACCGCCTTCCGCAGGCACTGGCCTTGAGCACGCCGGCCGCCGTCCGCGAGTATGCATGACACCGCCTTCCGCAGGCACTGGCCTTGAGCACGCCGGCCGCCGTCCGCGAGTATGCATGACACCGCCTTCCGCAGGCACTGGCCTTGAGCACGCCGGCCGCCGTCCGCGAGTATGCATGACACCGCCTTCCGCAGGCACTGGCCTTGAGCACGCCGGCCGCCGTCCGCGAGTATGCATGACACCGCCTTCCGCAGGCACTGGCCTTGAGCACGCCGGCCGCCGTCCGCGAGTATGCATGACACCGCCTTCCGCAGGCACTGGCCTTGAGCACGCCGGCCGCCGTCCGCGAGTATGCATGACACCGCCTTCCGCAGGCACTGGCCTTGAGCACGCCGGCCGCCGTCCGCGAGTATGCATGACACCGCCTTCCGCAGGCACTGGCCTTGAGCACGCCGGCCGCCGTCCGCGAGTATGCATGACACCGCCTTCCGCAGGCACTGGCCTTGAGCACGCCGGCCGCCGTCCGCGAGTATGCATGACACCGCCTTCCGCAGGCACTGGCCTTGAGCACGCCGGCCGCCGTCCGCGAGTATGCATGACACCGCCTTCCGCAGGCACTGGCCTTGAGCACGCCGGCCGCCGTCCGCGAGTATGCATGACACCGCCTTCCGCAGGCACTGCCTTGAGCACGCCGGCCGCCGTCCGCGAGTATGCATGACACCGCCTTCCGCAGGCACTGGCCTTGAGCACGCGGCCGCCGTCCGCGAGTATGCATGACACCGCCTTCCGCAGGCACTGGCCTTGAGCACGCCGGCCGCCGTCCGCGAGTATGCATGACACCGCCTTCCGCAGGCACTGGCCTTGAGCACGCCGGCCGCCGTCCGCGAGTATGCATGACACCGCCTTCCGCAGGCACTGGCCTTGAGCACGCCGGCCGCCGTCCGCGAGTATGCATGACACCGCCTTCCGCAGGCACTGGCCTTGAGCACGCCGGCCGCCGTCCGCGAGTATGCATGACACCGCCTTCCGCAGGCCACTGGCCTTGAGCACGCGGCCGCCGTCCGCGAAGTATGCATGACACCGCCTTCCGCAGGCACTGGCCTTGAGCACGCCGGCCGCCGTCCGCGAGTATGCATGACACCGCCTTCCGCAGGCACTGGCCTTGAGCACCGCCGGCCGCCGTCCGCGAGTATGCATGACACCGCCTTCCGCAGGCACTGGCCTTGAGCACGCCGGCCGCCGTCCGCGAGTATGCATGACACCGCCTTCCGCAGGCACTGGCCTTGAGCACGCCGGCCGCCGTCCGCGAGTATGCATGACACCGCCTTCCGCAGGCACTGGCCTTGAGCACGCCGGCCGCCGTCCGCGAGTATGCATGACACCGCCTTCCGCAGGCACTGGCCTTGAGCACGCCGGCCGCCGTCCGCGAGTATGCATGACACCGCCTTCCGCAGGCACTGGCCTTGAGCACGCGGCCGCCGTCCGCGAGTATGCATGACACCGCCTTCCGCAGGCACTGGCCTTGAGCACGCCGGCCGCCGTCCGCGAGTATGCATGACACCGCCTTCCGCAGGCACTGGCCTTGAGCACGCCGGCCGCCGTCCGCGAGTATGCATGACACCGCCTTCCGCAGGCACTGGCCTTGAGCACGCCCGGCCGCCGTCCGCGAGTATGCATGACACCGCCTTCCGCAGGCACTGGCCCTTGAGCACGCCGGCCGCCGTCCGCGAGTATGCATGACACCGCCTTCCGCAGGCACTGGCCTTGAGCACGCCGGCCGCCGTCCGCGAGTATGCATGACACCGCCTTCCGCAGGCACTGGCCTTGAGCACGCCGGCCGCCGTCCGCGAGTATGCATGACACGCCTTCCGCAGGCACTGGCCTTGAGCACGCCGGCCGCCGTCCGCGAGTAATGCATGACACCGCCTTCCGCAGCACTGGCCTTGAGCACGCCGGGCCGCCGTCCGCGAGTATGCATGACACCGCCTTCCGCAGCACTGGCCTTGAGCACGCCGGCCGCCGTCCGCGAGTATGCATGACACCGCCTTCCGCAGGCACTGGCCTTGAGCACGCCGGCCGCCGTCCGCGAGTATGCATGACACCGCCTTCCGCAGGCACTGGCCTTGAGCACGCCGGCCGCCGTCCGCGAGTATGCATGACACCGCCTTCCGCAGGCACTGGCCTTGAGCACGCCGGCCGCCGTCCGCGAGTATGCATGACACCGCCTTCCGCAGGCACTGGCCTTGAGCACGCCGGCCGCCGTCCGCGAGTATGCATGACACCGCCTTCCGCAGGCACTGGCCTTGAGCACGCCGGCCGCCGTCCGCGAGTATGCATGACACCGCCTTCCGCAGGCACTGGCCTTGAGCACGCCGGCCGCCGTCCGCGAGTATGCATGACACCGCCTTCCGCAGGCACTGGCCTTGAGCACGCCGGCCGCCGTCCGCGAGTATGCATGACACCGCCTTCCGCAGGCACTGGCCTTGAGCACGCCGGCCGCCGTCCGCGAGTATGCATGACACCGCCTTCCGCAGGCACTGGCCTTGAGCACGCCGGCCGCCGTCCGCGAGTATGCATGACACCGCCTTCCGCAGGCACTGGCCTTGAGCACGCCGGCCGCCGTCCGCGAGTATGCATGACACCGCCTTCCGCAGGCACTGGCCTTGAGCACGCCGGCCGCCGTCCGCGAGTATGCATGACACCGCCTTCCGCAGGCACTGGCCTTGAGCACGCCGGCCGCCGTCCGCGAGTATGCATGACACCGCCTTCCGCAGGCACTGGCCTTGAGCACGCCGGCCGCCGTCCGCGAGTATGCATGACACCGCCTTCCGCAGGCACTGGCCTTGAGCACGCCGGCCGCCGTCCGCGAGTATGCATGACACCGCCTTCCGCAGGCACTGGCCTTGAGCACGCCGGCCGCCGTCCGCGAGTATGCATGACACCGCCTTCCGCAAGCACTGGCCTTGAGCACGCCGGCCGCCGTCCGCGAGTATGCATGCTGTTGACATCGTATGTCTGGGAGTGCCTAGTGGCCCTTGTTGTTAGCCATGCATGTTGTGGCCGCCGCAGCAATCCAGCAATCGTTTGGGTGGAAGCCGTACGTACGTCCTCAATGAGCAAGCCCTCAATCGTTTGCGTGGCCGCTGCGTCCTGGTGGTTATCTCTGTCTGTGGTCGAGCGCATGCAAGTTGTCGTCTCGGACCTGGCTGTCTTGTAGATGTTGGCCCACTACCCACCACTTTTTTTTTTTTGAGAGTAGAGATACATACGTATAGCATTGACTGCCTTGTGGTGTGGTGCACGCACATCCCAAAAGTACATTTGGACGGTTGCTACAAAATTGAAATTAAAAAATATATATATACCCATTTTAGTATGTAAGTATGTTTATTTCAACTTTGTACGTATTCAAACACCTTTTGGTATGTACGTAGATGTTTACTCATTTTGACATGTATAGTGTCAAAAACGTTCTTATATTGTGGAACCGAGGAGGGAGTACGTACTATGTCTTGCTTATTGTACTCCCTCTGTAAACAAATGTAAGCTTTTATATTAGTTTAGGGAGGGAGTACTAGGGATTGGATGGAGATGATGGTGTTTGGCGGGTTGTAGAAGGCGACTTGGCGGCCATTGAGCGGCTGCGGCGGCCTGTTGTCCTGGTGAGGCAGCGGCGCGGTGATGAGTTGTAACTGCTCCTGGCTCAGCTCCCTGCCCTTGCCCAGAATGTTCCACATCACCTTCTCCGTGCAGGGCGGCGTGGTGAGCGACCCCATGTACCGGAAGTAGCTCCCCGTCCGCTTCTGCAGCGACTTGAGCTCCACCACGCCGGCGGCCACGGTGGGCGTCGTCTTGAGCTCGCGCAGCTTCTCCGTCAGCTGGTCGTAGAAAGGGTCGGGGTTGCCGATCTCGTAGAGGATGCCGATGACGGCCTTGTGGTCCTGGTCGTCGACGTGGACCATGTGGAGCTCCAGCGGGAAGCGCTTGCCGTTGACGGTGTGCTCCCCCGGCGCGTGCCAGTGGATCATCTTCAACTTGAACTCCTTGACGGTGCCGTCGGCGGTGGTGACGTTGATGGAGCCCGGCATGACGGGCTCGCCGCCCTGCTCGAAGCTCATGACGATGTCCTTGCCGGTGTTGTGGAGGGTGGCGTTGGAGGGGGCGTAGACGCGGGTCAGGGTGTCGAGGTTGGGGTTGGGGACGGCGTTGGCGATGACGATGTCGATGGGGGACTGCGCCTTGCCGTCGCCGCACGCCTTGTATGCCGGGCTCAGCTTGCCCCAGTTCTCCGGGCCGTCGGGGGTCCCCGGCGTGTACCCGAAGCTGGGCCCACCACCTTCATCATCTGCATTTCATTTCAATCCTTCTTTTCTTCATCATCGCATGCAATTCCACTCCACCAATTATCATCTCTTCTTTTATTATTAAGAAAGAAAGAAAGAGACACTTACGCGAGAGAGCGACGGCGAGGAGGGAGGAGACGATGACGACGACAGCGGCCCATGCCGATGACATTTGGGACGCCATTGATCTGGATGATGAAATTGGATGGGTGTTTGTTTGTTGAGGGCAAGTGGCTTAAATAGGTAAGGGAGGGAGGAAGGAAATAGCTAAGGAAGGAGAAACATATAGATAGCGTGGCACCGCTAAATCATTTTGTGGCCATCTTGCCTTGTATGCTTGCTTCTTCTATATATGGATATGGATGGACCAAAAATAGACGACAGTCAAACTTTGTCTATTTTCAATCAATCAAAAAATAATAATAATCACCAAACCTAAATACTACTACTACTACTACTCTACTAGTATAGTAGTAAATAAATTATATAAAATCAACACAAGCATCTACTGTAGTAGACTAATTAACGTTCATCATCCACATGCTTCAATAAATTGATCATCAATCACATTTCTAGTTGATCCGACCAACACACCAGCTTGTCTCTGCTCCCCAACAGACTACTACGTAGAGTAGTACTCCCTCCGTTCCTAAATACTTGTTTTTCTAGATATTTCAAATGACTACTACATACGGATGTATGTAGACATATTTTAGAGTGTAGATTCACTCATTTTGCTCCATATGTCGTCACTTGTTGAAATGCCTAGAAAGACAAGTATTTAGGAACGGAGGGAGTAGATACTTACTACTACAAGAGAAATGAAGCTTAGTTCATCCACAACTTTAGGACCCTGTCTTTGCCACCAGAGACAACCTTCTCGCCGTCGGGGCTCCAATCCACGGCGTACACCTCGTCCGCGTGCCCTGGCAGGTCCTGCTTCAGCTTGCGCGCCCGGATATCCCACACCTGATTCATGTCCATGTCCATGTCATCAACCAATCCACAAGAACAAAATGCACTGTCTTCATCTTCATCTTCTTCTCTACTCTAATGACATGATGAAATGCCAACAAAAACATAACATTACATACCTTTAGGGTCGAATCCTTGCTTCCACTCAGCAGAAGCCGACTGTCGGCGGACCAGCTATACAAAAGACAACCATCATGTTAGATTGTTATAGGCATCAGATATCCATGTGAAACTAAACTGGCAATGTATATGTTTCTAGACTAGAGAAGAAAGGCTCCTGCTGCTGCTGCTGACCTGATCTGGTACACATCCGCGACATGCCCTCGGAAAGCTGCGACGAATTTGCCCGTGATGCCGTTCCACAGCTTGACCGATTTGTCAAAGGAGGCACTCGCCAGCCACTGCCCGTCAGGGGAGAAGTAGACATGGTTCACCACCTGCGTGCACACAGCAAAACAGACAGCGCAAACAGTTGTAAGCATAGCTTCAGCCAAATGAGTTGCCTCCTTGCCTTGCACGAATGCAAAGCCATAAGTTCTAACAATTTCAACACTGCTCTGCTTTTCTTTCTGAATGATTTTTTATGCGACGACTCCGTTGAGTTAACGTCAGAGATTCATTGTTATGTCCAGGTTACACGGGGTGGGGGAGCGCAAAACACTATATCATAATTATACCTTCTGATGACCAGTCATGCGAGCTTTCGGCTGTTTGCTAATCGTTGGTTCCCAAAGAAACATGGTAAAATCATCTGAACCAGAGACCAGCCTCTCAGGAGCATTACCCCTCATCTTCTCATATCTTGCAAGAGCTGCCTAAACATGCAAAGCTGTCAGTTGTGCAGTCTCGCTTCCAAAGTTTTACCATAAGAATAATGTCAAGCAGCTTAAGTAAAATCTAATTTATCGTTCCGGCAAGCATAATAAATTTTTAAACAAATTGTGCCACACGTGAACTTACCTCTTTCATTTCCTCTGGACTTGAAAATGTCTTGCCGGTATGGTCATATGCCCCAGTGCGGAGAACATATTCTGTGCTCAAGGCAAGCGAATTTACCCAGTGCCCATGACCCTGAATACATAAAATAAAATTATGTCAAAAATGCATAGCAAAAACTTAATATGGGATGGTTTCACCACACAAAAAAATGGGATCGCTGATTTGATAGTGTGATAACAACTCATGGAACACGACACCAAGTGCACGCCAAAATCACAATGAAAATCAGTTGAAAAGCATTCGACAAACTCAATTCACCCACAATAGAGCTCACAGCTCACAACTGAAGGATCTCTACTTGGTATTTGCTGGTATATTGGTCACAACATACATATTAAATATTAAAACACAAATGAATAGCAGAGTTGAGAAACCAGAGCAAGATCTACTCATAGCATGCAGGTACAAAAGTGTTTAGGGTTAATTCGATATGTGCCATTGCCAACTTTGATTATTTGAAAAAAAGAACTGCAAAAAAGCTTACAGAAATGCCGCTGCCAACACTTGGGTAGATCAATAAATGCCAATAAAGATGTCGCATGTATCGAATAAACCCTTTTTTACAGTGGAATTTTTTCGTAGGTGGATTTGTTCGATTAATCAAAGTTGATAGTCTAAATGCATAGAAGAGCAAGTGAAATAACCATGGTCGGCTGATATGCTGTTGATATTAGCATACAGGCCATAAACATGAGCTTATTCTGTTGATGGCTAGCATCCCAGCATGACCAAAATCTGATAGTCTAGTGCGCTATGGTCAGCCTCCTCAAGTGTTCCACTCCGCCCATGAAACTAGACAGGTTGGCAGATCAATCTAGTAGATACTTGAGTTCAAAGCTTATACCTTGAGATGGAGGTCTATGGGAACCTAACGCCCAGTTATGTCCTAAACTTTTGCCAATATGACCCTCTTTCTAACAGGGCTGAACATGAACGTTATAAACTGACACCCTACTGAAGATGAAAGTTATATGCTCAACGGAACACAGAATTTGCAAAGGACAAGACACTTCTACAAGCTGTTCACTTGAAGACTGTGACTTCATCATATCTCATTGGTTGAAAAAAATAAAACTTGTTTAACAATTTTTACACTGTGACAACAAGTTGGGTGAGAGACTGGCTAAACACATTCAGCTACAAGAATTCTCATCTGCGAAGAAATCTTCCAAGCAACTCGGGTAATATCCCTGTGTGTTGTAAATGCAATTTTTGAATATCTAAGCAAACATAGTGACACCATTAACGTACCAAATTAGAATATGATTAATTATTGAGATGACAAAGACGGCTATGAAGGGAATTTCTGACCAATCTCAATACCGTTATTCATTCCCATAGCCAATCAAGAAAAGGTGGATTGGTGTTGACATTTAGTCAGAAAGTTGACCGGGCATGTTCTTGGCCATTAATGTAGTTACACAAGTTGGACAGATCCTACTTTGATAATAACAACATGACATGACTTGAAAGGCATACATACAGTGGGTTGAAAAAAGAACATTGATTTCATTATTGTGCATAAGCATTTGCAGAAGAATATGCTTGGAATTGTTAACATTACCTGCAGTGTTTTGACCAACTTGCCCTGAGTAGTTTCCCATACTTTGATTAAACAATCTTCAGAACTGCAGTAGAAAGACATTATTTTCAGAATTGTATATGTAATATATTACCTGAAGAGGGGAAATTCACAAACGCCATTCACGACAACACTAGACACTTGCGGTCTAGGACGTAAGTGATTCAGAACATGCTTTCAGTTAATGGCATTAGCCATCAAGGGTGCTGGGAGAGTCAGTCAACCGCTTTGCCAACAATTGTGGCTATAAGGATTTAAGAGCGAATAAAAGTAAAAATAACAAGGAACTGATGAACCAGCGAAAGTAACCTACCCGCAACAACATATATGCTTACCGCTACAGGGTACATTTTGTTCTTGTTGACAACAATTATCCAAAGAGAAAACGCTGAGTATTATTATACAGTTAAGTTTATATATCGTCTTCCACACATCATGTATCAGAGGGCCAAACAATAGTGATTTACTACACAATAGCACGTATACAGTTTCCTTTTACTGCAAGAAGAAAAAGGACAGCCAAGTAATAATCTTACCCTGTATATATCAAACCGTCTCCACCCCACTTGACACAGGTCACAGCATTGGTGTGACCTGAAAGGGAAATAACACACTTCTTTGTGGTAATGTCCCAAATTCGTGCATCGCCATCTTTACTTGCACTTACAAAACGACGGGAAGGAGATTGCAAATGAACTGGCTCCCAAGATACAGCAGTAATCCACTTTCTATGTCCCTATTGTAAAAACACCAGAATGAATGACTAGATGTAGCAAGAGTGGAAAAACATATGCAAGAAATAAATTCGATATGGATATCTTCTTTCTAGCAATCTGAGTTAGGAAATTCAGTCTTGTACGAAACAAACAAACTTGTAGTTCTTGCTAACTAGCATTTATTTTGGTAAATGGTTCATAGCAAATTCTCACTTGATGATTAGGATATAATGGAGTGTGATGTGCAAATGAAGAAATGAGATAAAATCTTATTCTATCTTACAGTAGATTCTAGATGTCCGAAAATAAAGAAATGTGCTGCAATCTTACCGTAAGAGGAGTGCCCAATTGATTGCCTGTTTTGGGGTCCCATAATATAAGCTCTCCTGACTTGCTTCCACTAACAAGATGTTTCCCATCAGGTGACCATGCAATGCAGAGAACCCAATTCTTGTGGCCTACTCACAAAATACAGGGTTATTTCATAACACTTTGAAAGGAGCGCAGATGTGCGAATGGAACTAGCTGAAAGAGTGATAAGAGTCCCAGAAGAGATGAGAAAGACAATCAAATTTTAGCATCATAATTAATGTTACAAGAGAGAGCTAGCACTAGCAGAGGCAAAGAAAGATGAATTCCCATCACTCCAGTATATGAGCAGCAGAATGTAACAAGCATAGTTATTAGCATAGAGAATGGGCAGAAAGAATTCAAGCTGAGAAACTGACCTTTGCATGTGTACAATGGGGTCTGTGTGCTGAGGTCCCAGAAGCGAACAGTGGTGTCGCCTGAACCACTAGCCAAGCATCTCCCGTCGGGGCTGAAAGAAACGGCCAATACAGCCTCGGTGTGGCCTGCAGGCAGGCAGACGGTAAGATTGTCATCATTCCTTGCTACTGACCGGAAAGAAGCAGAGCAGAGCAGAGAAGCAGAATCATGGATTGGATGGAAGTAGTGAGCGTACTGACCTGCGATTGTGGCTGAGCATCGGTTGACGGGCCTGATGCGGAAGACGGCCTGCGGCTGGTAGACGATGCGCAGGGTGACCTCCGCGGTGGCTTCAAATCAAATCAAATTGTTGATTTTGATTTGAGAAGGAAGATTGATTGGTTGTTGATTATATGCTACTACTATTCTACTGACTGACTGACTGACTGACTGACTGACCGTTGTTGCGTTGCATGAAGGCGCCGAGCTGGACGGAGAGCTCCTCGTCGCCGACGTAGAAGGCGTAGGGCAGCTTGTCCTCCTGCCGTTGCGTTGCATTGCATATTTGCATCAGGTGAGGTAGGTAGGAAAAAGAAGAGAGCAAGAAGCAAGAAGAAGCAACAAGAAGTAGGTACGTTGTGTAGTAGTTGGTTGACGATGTCCTGGAGCTGCGGCGGTCCGACGTTGTGCGGCAGGTAGAGCGCCGCGCCCAGCTGCTCCCCCTCCGCGCTCACCAGCTGGCACATCACGCTGCTGCTGCTTCCGTTGCCGCCGGCGGCGTCCATCTCTCTCCTTTTCTTTTCTTTTCTGTAGGGGAGAGGAGAGGAGGGGAGGGGAGGGTGGCGGCGGCGGCGGAGGAAGAAGAAGACGAGGGAGGGAGGGAAAGACTGTTTGGGCCGGTTGCTTGCTAATAATAACAGAAGAAGACGGCCCAGCCCACCAAGTCTCTTTCTTTCTTGTTGGTCTGGTCTGATGAAGTGAACCCTAGCTCGATTCGATTCCGCCGCCGCCGCCCAAGCCCGAGGAGGACGATTCGATTCCGCCGCCGCCGCCCAAGCCCGAGGAGGACGATTCGATTCCACCACCGCCGCCCAAGCCCGAGGAGGAGAGAAGGGGAGAGGATGGCGTCCGTGGGGCCGACCCTCGAGTCCCTCGTCGACCGTGAGTCTCCCTGCCCTTCCTTCCTTCCTACTCCCCTTCTCTATGCTAAAGAAGGACTCCTTCAAATCAAGAGGAGTAGCTTGTTTCAATTTCCTTGGATTTCTTCGTCCACTCAACTCTTTTCTCCTTCTTTATGTATGTATGTATGTATGTATGTATGCAGAGGTGATCTCCATCATCACCAACGACGGCCGCAACATCGTGGTAATTTAAGCTCTTTTCTTTCTTTCTTTCTTTCTTCTTTACTATTGCTATTGCTGCCTCTGCTCTGCTGTCTTCATAACAAAAATAAATAAAAATAAAAAATATTTCTTCTTTACTCAATCAGGGGACTCTGCGCGGGTTCGACCAGGCCACCAACATAATCCTCGACGAGTCCCACGAGAGGGTCTACTCCACTAAGGTAAGGTTATCTCTTTAGTTCAACTGCCAATACCAATACATCGTCATCATATACTGTATTTACTTACATCCTCACTAAGGTAGATAGAGGCACATCGCATTGCGCTGCTGTCATGTGACACAAAAATCCATCGCCGCTTGTAATTCTCTTACGCTTGTCTTTGCCTTACTTGAAACACACACCAATCAATTGTCTGCTCTGTCTGTTTTACAAATCAAATAATTCATTCATTCATGCTATGCTATGCTATGCTTCCTGCCTGTGTGCTTGCTTGTATCATCAATCATGAATTCATGATCCAACAACACATTCCTTCCCCCAAAATGACTTACTTATCATGCTCTGTTTACCCTGCCTCTAGTCTATCTATCTTTACAATGTCCCCTGATTCTGTCTGCCGTGATGTGATGATGAGAAACAATAATAAATCAAATCCGCTAAAACAAAACACACACTCACTCTGTTCTAGTATCCACAAACATGTACTCCCTCTGTAAACTAGTACGTACATGCTTGTGATCCTCTCTGTGCCTTGCGGCTGCACAGAATTACCAAGCTTAGCTTTTTCTCATGTGATTACATAAGGAAGGAGGAATCCTCGTTCTAGCCGTGCCACGCTTTACCATGCAACACCACAACACTTCATCCCCCCATATGTACATGTATACATCATCTTCTTAGGACCAAGGACCAGTCCAGCTTTCTATTATAACTCTACTGGTCTCTTATTTGTTCACAAGGTGTCATGCTAGTTAGTAAGCTTACTCTGTGTGCTCTGCTGCCCCGGTTTTTATGAAATCAAATTTTCAGCCCCATCCTTTTTCCTCTGTCTGCCCATGCGGTGATTGGTTTTCCAGTTTCGGTATTTCTGTTAGGCTCCTTTTTGTAATCATCAAGGTTTTCATATGGAAATCCTACAAGACTTGCTGTCTTTCTTGCATAAATAAATTATACGTACTAGTTCCTTGGACACTGACTCTTCTTGTTGAGTTTTATACCCTCCCTGTCAATCTCCCTGCTGACAGACGCCGTGTTGTGTTGCAGGAGGGAGTACAGCAGCTTGTCCTTGGTCTGTACATCATCAGGGGTGATAACATGTGCGTGCCCCTTTCACTTCTGTACATGTATGCATTAACTGAATTTTTTGTATGTATGTATGTAAAAATGGAGTTGTTTGTTGACTGCGTATGCAGAGGCGTGGTGGGTGAGGTGGACGAGGAGCTGGACGCGGCGCTGGACATGTCGAAGCTGAGAGCGCAGCCCCTCAAGCCAGTCATCCACTGAAGATGATGAAATGTTCTATCGATCTGATCCTGATCGCGCAAGCCGGAGCTGATGTTGCTCAGTCAATCTGTACCGTAGGTTAATCGATTGATCGCTCACTCATATCTCATATCTCATATCATGGACCCTTGTATGATGAAAAAAAACAGGGTTTGCTGCGTCGATGGACCGGTCATGTTCTTGTATGAGAGAGTGATACATGCATCTCTGTGCACGTAAGTAATGAATGAATGAATGAAGTAGGCAATTGATGTTGGAAGCTACATTGATATTATGATGATCCATTTAGTTGGCAGCAGAGAAGAGAAATCGCCCAAAGGAAATTGAAATCGATTTTTTACACAGGTACTCCGTAGTAAATATACACTATGTATGTGTGTAGATGATACACATTTGCATTGCAATGCATTGCATGTGAGGGAGGGAGGGAGGGAGGGAGGAAGGAAGGAAGGGTAATATATAATACAGTAGAGCAGATATCTAGATAGATAGAAAAGGTAGGTAAAAAAAGGTGGATGATGGTGGTCCGGCTCCGGTGGTGGTTCAGGAGGGGTTGGAGGCGCCGGCGGTGGTGGCGTTGGGCCTAACGGCGCTGTAGTTGCAGGAGATGAAGAACTGGCCCTGGCGGGGGCCGGTGAGGCAGGGGGCGCGGCCGCAGCCGACGTAGTGGTACGTCTTCTCGATCATGATGACGAAGTGGCCGCAGTCGCGGAAGTCGTGGCCGGAGGTGCAGTGCTTGGTGCCCTTCTCGTAGATGTACTCCTCCCTCTCCCAGCTGCACAGCGCGTCCTCCGCGGTGCCGTTGTTGCCCACGAAGAAGCACTCGCCGTAGCCCAGCGGATGGGCCTGCGGCGAGTGCCGGGCCTGGTCGCAGTCCTGCTGTATCTGCGCCGCCCACCGCCGCGCGTACAAGGCCAGCGTCTTGTCCCACGCCAGCGTCGGCGCGTCATACTTGGCGCGCACCTTGTTGTGCTCGTTCACGAACTCGCGGGACATGCCCTTGTAGAACCCCGGCCCCGGCGGGGGCGGTGGTGCTCCTGCTCCTCCTCCTCCTCCCGCTGGAGACGGTGATGGTGCTTCTCCTGCTGGAGACGATGATGGTGTTGCTGCTTCTCCTGCTGGATAGGACGATGATGGTGTTGCTTCTGCTTCTGCTCCTGCTGGAGACGGCGATGATGGTGTTGCTCCTGCTGGAGACGATGATGATGGTGTTGCTGCAGACGATGATGATGACGACGACGCTTGCTGCTGTTGTTGGTCGCTCGTCGGTTCGCTGCTGCTGGTGGTGGTGTAGAAGGTGTCGGCGGCCGTGCTGCTGGTGGTGGAGGTGGTGTCGGCGGCGGCCATGCCCAGGAGGAGCAGGAGGAGCAGTACGTGTGGTAGAGCAGGTGGTGGTGGTGCGGCGAGGAGGAGCGTCGTCCGCGCCATTGCCGCCGGCCTCTCTCTCAAATCTCAATGCCGACGTACGGACGTGGATGCAACTGTTTGATACCCTCCTATAATATCACCGCCAAAGGAGGAGTGGAGAGGAAAGGAAAGGAGTTTGGTTGGCCGGCCGGCGTCCATGCTACCTCACCTTTTTTTGACGTGCATGCATGACATACAAACCGGAACTTGCTTATTTTGGACACCATATCACCATCAACTAATAACCGGCTCCTGGTAATCATTTTCATCTTGAAACGATCGAGTGGTTAAACGAAGATGACAATATCGATCTGTGTAGAGAGTTTAGTGAGAATCAAGTGAAGGAAGCTTTGTTTGCAATGGACTCTAATAGAGCCCCTGGACCAGATAATATCCCTGCCGACTTTTATCAGGCATGCTGGGAGATTGTCAAGGACCATATTATGTCCTTGTTCAAGCACTTCCATAATCATAATGGGACACTGGATGTCCAGCGTCTCAACTATGGCGTTATCACCCTCCTTCCCAAGATATCCGGGGCTGGCAGGATTCAACAATTCCGGCCTATTTGCCTGTTGCACTGTCCAAATAAGCTGTTAACTAAGGTGTTAGATCGTCAGGTAGCTAAGTATGCCGACAAGTTAATTAGCCCTACCCAGAATGGCACAATGCCTTTGTTAAAGGAAGAAATATCATGGATGAACTCATGAACTATACCCATGTGAAGAAAAGAATTGGGGTGGTGTTGGAATTGGACTTTGAGAAAGCATATGATAAGGTGAATTGGGATTTTCTCCTCGAATGTCACAAACTCCGAGGATTTAGTGATACCTAGTGTGGATGGATCAAGCAGATTCTCCATAATCGCACGGTTAGCATCAAAGTGCCAAAGGAGTGCGTCTAGGTGACCCCCATTCTCCTTTTCTCTTTAATCTAGATGCTGATAGCCTCACTAAGATGATAAAGAATGCCCCAAAAAATAACCTGGTGGTGGTCATGGCACCTGACCTCATCCCTAATGGTGTGGCCCTACTTCAATACATCTGCCTAGACCATGATGTTGACAAGGCAGTTAATCTGAAGTTGCTGCTCTACATATTTGAAATGATGTCCGGGCTTAGGGTTAATTTTCAGAAAAGTGAGATCTTAACAGTGGGGAAGATGATATTGTGGTGAAATAATATGCAGTACTATTCAAGTGCGATATTGGTAGCTTCCCTCTTAAGTATCTTGGAATGCCTGTTAGTTTTACAACGCTTAAAAACTCGGATTGGAAGTTTATTATTGGCAAGTACCCGGAAAAGTTTGATGCCTGGGTAGGAAATGCCGAATCTGTGGGTTGGAGGCACACCCTTTTAGATTATGTCCTCACTCAAACCTCTCTTTATCATATGTCTATGTGGCTCACGAACAAAACATTTATTGAAAAACTTGACAAGCACAATAGACGGTTCTTCTGGCAGCTTGTAATAAAAAAGGAGATACTATCTTTTCAAATGGAGGAGAATTTGTAGATCGAAAGATAAAGGAGGGCTAGGGGTTAAGGACCTCTGAAAACAGAACATCAACTTGATGGTCAAATGGTGGTGGAAGCTTGAGATCCAATATGGGATTTCGCAGGACATCGTCCGTGCCAGATATCTGAAAAACAAAACTGTAGCTTTAGTTGGTCTGAGGTTCTCGGATCCCCCCTGTTGGAAAGCCCTTCTAAAAATTAAAGATCTTTACATGGTTGGTAAGAAAATTAGGATTGAATCTGGGAACGTCGCTAGGGTCTAGAAAGACTCTATTAATGGGCTGATCCCATTTCAGATTCAATACCCTATGCTCTTTGACATTTGTAACTTTCAAGATTGTACTATGAGTACCTTTCGGTCTGTAGATGTTGCTACCTTTTTGCAAAGGAGACTCAGTTCTGATATGACTGGGCAGTGGGATTCGATGTGCAAAACTATCTCTGATATCCACCTATCGGTGATAGTGATCTTGTTTACTGGGGGCTCAACAACAATGGTAAATATATGGCAAAGTCTATGTACAAATGGCTTGAGAGACCCCTTAGTGGGTATAACTTTAAATGGATTTGGAAAGCTAGGATGCCTCTCAAGATAAAAAAATGTGGCGGTTGTCACAAGTTGTTGTACTTACCAGGCAGGTGATGAAGAAGAAAAAGTGGCTCGATAATTCGTGTCCCTCCTTTTGCAGCGAGTTAGAAACTTCCCGGCATCTATTTTTACCTGCCATCTTGCTAGAATTGTTTGGCGATAGCTTGGAGTTGTGCTGGGAACCGAGAGCTGTCCTAATACTTATTGGCAATATTTTGCCTGGTGCCAGACTTTCCTCCCTGATGGAGAGAAGTTTTATACGGTGGGACTTGCAGCCATATCCTGGGAAATTTGGCTGGCCCGTAACCGTGTTATGTTTGAGAAGAAGTAGATTAAATCCCCATCTGAAGTTGTTTTATCCATGTGTCCTTTCTTGTTATATTGAGTAGGTCTACAACAAGGCAAGGACGCGAAAACTCTCCGCACAGGTGCTGAGATGGTGAGGGCAAGCACTATGCATCTTATGAAGCTATGCGATTCAGCCAGATGTCCGATTGAAGGACAGTAGATGGCGGTCTCTAGGATGTGCTTCGTTCTAGTTAGCTTTTCTCTTGGCTCTTGGTGTGAGGTTTCTCTAACTATGTGTACTGTTGCACTAGCTCTCCTGCTCTCCTTTTGGTTTTGGAGATGTAATGGGGCTAGTTTTGATGGTTTGTACTCCTCAGATTTTCGCCCCATGGCATCGGTTTCGAAGGCAGGCGGATGTAGTGGTTTTCTTGACAGTGCTCGAACTTCCTCTACCTCTTCCCCTCTCCCTGATGATGTTTCTTGAAATGTTGTATTTCCGTTCATTTGCAATGGAAAGGGGTTCCGCCCGGTTCCAAAAAATCAACTAATAACTATATAACGCTTAAACAAACTCATGCATAGCCGTGCATAAAGGGCATGTACAATAGTGCTAAATTAATCAAGTCACATAGTGCCGTGGAATTGTCACGGCAGATGTCCTAGAGCAAGGACTTAGTCGTAGGGCCATCGCACTAGGAAGCTTAAAGGGGTTAATGGGGACAAAGGACATGAGAGGGTTTTATACTAGTTCGGCCCCTTACGATGAAGGTAAAAGCCTACGTCTAGTTGGGATTGGTATTGCTGGGGTTTCGATCACCAAGAGGCTCAACTCGCTGGCTTGGTTATCGATTTGTTGTTTCTTGCCCTAAGCCGCCACCGGGTCGTCCCCTTATATACATGGGTTGACGCTTGGTGGCCTACAGAGTCCCGGCCGGCTCATAATCGTGTCCGGCTCGGTGGCTTCCTTTACATGCCTTTCTTTACAAATCTTTCCTTACATACGGTGGTTTACAATATCGGGCCTAAGCCGCCTCCAGGCCCTTGGGCCTTCTATAAGGTTTAATAAACTATCGTCTTGAATGTTTACTGGGTTTCTTGCGTAACCCGCCATTGGGGCTGACCCGGTCCCTCATGGGCGGGTCATGACTGATAGTAATATCCCCAACATTAGGCCCCAGGTTGACTTTGAATTTCATTCTTTGTCAATCTTCAATACTTAACAAAAATACATCTTCTTATCTTCGTTGAAGTTTTCGTAACCCGTCGTGATGTCATCTCTTGAATACACAAAGAACTTTCATGACGTCATCTCCCAACGGATCTTTTATCTTTAATGCTTCCCAAGAATCGAGGCGTCTATGTAGCTAGATAACCTTTATTCGGCTCTCCTCAATTTTTGCGCCCGTCTGTTCACATCGTTCCTTATAAATAGGCATGCCTCGGCCTTCTCATTCTCCTCTCTTACTCCGTCTTCTTCATCTTGCAAACCCCCTGCTGCTCGAGCTCTGCCGCCGCCGCGCCTCATCTCCGTTTCCGTCGACTTTGGCCGCTGCATCAACCCGAACCGATTGAGAGAGACCGCGGCGACCTCCGCAGAAAACCTGCAACCGTAAGTGTTCTTTCCTTCGTTTCTCAGATCTGCATTAGGGTTTCCAAGCTCCTGCATGTTCTCCATATTTCATCGTAGTTCTTCCACCGCAAGCCTTTTCTGATCCAAAAAGCTATATATATGCTCGCGCGGTAGTGTTTTTGTACCTCTTCTTGATCCACAAATCCCTTTTTCTGATTCAAAGGCTGCTTTAGAACTTTCAGACTCCTCTGCACTAAACTTTTTAGGTCTAGAATTTTTTCCATTTTGAATAGCCATTTGATCTGGAATAATACCAAACAATTTAGGAAACTTGTTTGTCTCAACACTTAGCTTAATTTGCCTTCCTCAAATATCTGTAGTCATGGCGGCTTACCATGACGGCTTAATTTTCCTTACATTTCATTAGCCCTTAACTACGCCGTCATTACTTGTTTGCATCATCATTAGTTAACTGTCAATCTCACCATTAAACTGAACCGACATGTTGCCTTTCTTTTCAGTTCGTCCTTGCACATCATGCCGGCCAAAGCACCAACCATCTGTAACTGGGTTCCCTCAACCGTAACTGAGGAACGTTTGAAAGAGTTCTTCACCATAGGATTTTGCCAGCAAAAACCGTCATGTCTTACCGTGCCCCTGACTCGGAAGAAGAACGACCCAATCCAAGAGACGGTGAAGTGATCGTTTTCACTGACCACATGAACCGTGGCTTCTCACCGCCCGGATCAAAGTTCTTCAGAGAGGTCCTCCACTTTTTCAAGCTCCATCCTCAAGATATAGGGCCTAATTCCATATCTAACATCTGTAACTTCCAAGTACTCTGTGAAGTATATCTTCAACAAGAGCCGACCATGGAGTTGTTTAGAGAATACTTTTATCTAAACTGGCAGAACGAGTGCACCAACGGCCTTAGCTTAGAGCTTGGAGGCATATCAATTCAGCGCCGGCAGGGTGCCGTCTTCCCCCTCATTGTCTTACCAAGTCACCCAAAGGACTGGAACCAGACTTGGTTCTACTGCCAGGACACTTCACCAGCAAACGAGAAGCCACCGTCGGATTATCGCCCCAATCATCTTGACTCCAAGTTTGCGCTTCCTGATAAGCTTACTGTCGCTGAACGCAAGAGGTTGATACCATCCATCAAAAGGATCAATGCTCTGTTGGGGAATGGGTTGACTGGAGTTGATCTGACCCGCTGCTGGATCTCATGGCGGGTCATTCCTTTAAATCGCTGGTCAAAGCTGATGTATGAGTATGGTGGAGGCCCGGATGACTCTCTTCGCCACAACCCCGTTCAATTGACAGAAGAAGATATTGTCTCAATGTCGACCCTTCTAGTGAATGGGAAATACGAAGATTGCATCATTGTTGGGTTAAACCCCTTCTGCAAGCTTAACCCGGTGCCAGAAGTAAGAATATTCTGAACTCTCTCCTTTGTATTTTTCCCAGACGTATTGTTTAATACTTGCCCGACTTTTCATATTTACCTGTCTGCAGGCCAATTCTGACTTCTTGAAAGTTAAGTATGACCACGAGGCTGCCAAGAAAGCGAAAGCTGCCGCCATAAATGCCAAGAAAACGACCCAGAGATCGAAAAAGAAGAAGAAGAACACTGCTGAAGATTGGATGAAGCTTGATGATACATCTGATTCGGAGGTAGCCCTTGATTCCCTTGGCCAATTTTTTAACAATATTATTAACACTGATCATTACCAGGATGACACCGGGGCCAGTCAGGCCGCGGAAGCAGAGGTAACTATCATTTCCTCCGACTCAAAGCCTTTGCCAAGACAAAAAAATTGACGAGTGATCCGTAAAGTAAGGTTTTCTAACCCGTTAGCTCACTTGGATCCCAACTCTCGTTTGAAAAAACAGCAACATGAAAGCCGCCGTCAGGCTCGAACCGAAGATGAGCCGGCTGTTGTTCTTCCACAGACTCCTCAGAAGTGCCCGAACGAGGTTTACTTCTTTCTGTCTTTAACTCTGTTTAATGGATCCTTTCCCCTACCTTACTTTAACTTTGTTTTATCTTTTCAGGAGGTGTCTCGCTCTTCTGGCGACTCATCGCAGACGCAATTTCCGGCCTTTAAGACTGCCCATGGGTAATGAAAAATCCTCCTTTTTTCCGAGTTGTTCAAATTGTATCTTTATACTGACAATCCTGCAACATTTCTCTTAGTGGCCAAGCTAAATCCAAGAAGGCAAAGGCAGCTAAACCGGCGGAAGACCCGCCAGTGCTTGCATCTGACCCGGCCAGGCCATCTTCTCCATTAACCGACGCTCCAGAAGACCCGCCTGTTGATGCAGAAGCAAATCCTCCCGAGCCGTCGTTTGATGAGACCACTGTGAACCCTTCTGCTACTGGACCATCAAGCTCATCCAACCCGCTATCACCGTCTGCACAAGACGCTCAGATCACCGGGAGCCGCTTTATTGAACCGGGGAATCCAACCGTGCTGGCTCGGTGTAATGCGAAACAAGAGGCATTTGAGAGGCAGAAAGTTTGCTTTGACGTTGCCAATTACGACCATCTAAATGCCAATGATATTTTATCCGGCTATCTCAGCCATGTGCACTCCAGTCGCGACTCTGAGATCGAAATGGTCAAACAGTTGCAGCTGAAATACGAGGTATGTTCTTCCGGCTTATCTATATTCCTTTAGCCCCCAAGTCTGATTATGAGACAACCGGAATGATCTGTAGACTTTAGCATATAGGCCAAGACCTTTACCTTTGATTTTCTTGAATTCAATAAAATAAAACAAAACTTCACCTGTAGTCCCCAAGGGCCGGTTCTTTTTAATCATAAATGAGTCGGTACCTTAAATTGTATTGTACCGTATTCAAAGAACTTAATATTCCGGCTTAACCTTGAGAAACTTGCTGAATTGCATACATTAGCCCCCAAGTGCCAAGTGATGTTACTTTGTAAAGTACTTGGGACTTAAAGTATGTCTTTAGAGTCATAAAAATTTGATTTGGCATACATTAGCCCCCAAGTGTCAAGTGGTTTTTTGTAAAGTACTTGAGACTTGAATCTTGATTGTTGAAATTTAAGCGAAATCTTGACTCGTCTGAGTATGCTCTTTTTGCAGAATGCTTTATCTGAACTGAACTCACAATTGATTGATGCGAAGACCCGACTAGCAGGTCAGGAAACAGAAATCAAGTCTGCTAACTCCAAATTGCAAGTAAGTCTCTCTGAGACGGGAAACTTAAAAACTAGTTTGTCTGCCAAGAAGAAGACCTGGGCAGAGGAAAAAATGCTTCTGACACAACACGCTGAGAGAGCCGAAGCAGCCCTTGAAGAGGTGTCAACAGAGCTAAACAGCTTAAAGGGCCGGGTGTCTCAAATGGTGGCCATCATCTTTGGTAAGCCATCCGTTTTTAATCTTATGTACTTTTTGCTGATCCGGAATATAAGCCGCCAGCTGACTTTGTTTTTAAAACATGCGCAGGCCCACGAAGCAAGAACCCGAGCCAAGATCCTTTGATTAAATTGAAGGCAGTGTACACTTTAGTAGAACAACTGTATATTGGCGCACAACAGGCACTTGCCGCCATCTCTCCTGCCAATCAAGGACCCAACCGGCTCAGCGACGTTTTGAAGAAACTATCAATCCTGCCTGCCAGATTTCAAGAAGTGAAGCGCTCCTGTGCGCGAGCCGGGGCTTTGACTGTCTTGAGCCGCTCCAAGGCTTGGGTGCCAGACCTAGACCCGGCGGACGTGGCCAAAGGCTATCCCACCGTGAAGGAAGACGGATCTCCCTTTAAGCAGGATGACTTCATGGCTTGCGTGCGCGGAGTCCGGCCTCAGGCAACTACCCTTGGAGATGATACCAACATTGACAAGTATCAGCCGGGTTTTGATGCTGAAAATAAGAAGATGGCGACTCCCTCATACAAGGTGACGGATTTGATCCCGCCTGTAAGAGAAAATGCATTTGCCCCGGAAGTTGACCCGGCAGGCCTGATCGACGATGAAGCAGAATTCGTCGCCATGAATGGTTTTGACTGGTCAAAACCCAACTTCCAGCCAATAGAGGGCGGTGAACCGGCGAGGGAGGAATAACAACCATCTTCATTGGCTTATAAAAAGCCATGTATAGTTTAGCTGTCAAAACACTGAATGCCTTGCTTATGCCATCGTGCATAAAACACTGTATGTGACTCCGTGTTTCCTGATGGCAATATATGCATTATATTTGATGATTGTTTCTGCAACACTTTAACTCTGTTCCCTATAGATACAAGAGAAAAGACTGGCTTGATGGCTTAGAACCGAACGGGTTAAAACACTCGGCTTATATCCAATATGTTTATCATAATAGAAAACAGAAAACAGATATAAATAAAGGACAAGGGCTAAAACTAACTCTTTAGTTAATGCAACAGACAATTATATATAAATAATAGCCATACTTGTACCTTTGATCCTTAGACCACCGGCTTGAGTAACCCAGGTAATGAAGCTGATAACTCAATCTTTCTGAGAAATCAATACCTTTGAATACTTTAATGATCGTCATACCTTGGTAGTCTTGTTGTCAAATAGACAAGCCGACAAAGAAGATCATGCTAATTATTTGCAACAAGAAACTCAAAGGCAAATAACAGTTAACAAGTATGATTTGACCTTATATTTAAAGGTTGGTGGCTTCTGATTCGAATACGATCAGTAAACCGGACCAAAGGGGTTAAGCTAATGTTCGAATACGACCATATAGCCCCCCGGTGGCTGTGGCGTTGCGCCGATCAAGAGGGTACCGACAACTATGTTCTCTTTGGTTCGAATACGGCCTATGTTTGAACAGGAAGCCCCCAAATGACCTTGAGAGGTTTTTAACGACCCTGATTCGAATACGATCCAAGTCAGACCCAAAAGGGGTTAAGCTATGATTCGGATACGATCAAGAAGCCCCCTAGTGAGTTTGGCCTTGAGCCGATCAAGAGGGTTACGACAGCTATGTTCTCTTTGGTTCGAATATGACCTATGTTTGAACAGGAAGCCCCCAAGTGACCATGATAATTGCAGCTAGATTCGAATACAATCATAAGCCGGACCAAAAAAGGTTAGACTTGATTCAAATATGATCAGCTCCTTAATAGTCATTTGAAAATAAGAAATAACAAAGATGCATAATCTTTGAAAAGAAAAGAGACCTATGGTCTTACTTTATTACTTATCATGGTATATACAATGTTAAAGTATGTACATGATGAGAGCCGATAGCTCAGGTGTAGTATGGCCGAAGTTGAGCAATGTTCCACGGCCGGAGGGTCTCCTCCCCCGACTTACGTGAATCTTTGTGTTCTCGAACGTCAATGAGGTAATACGACCCGTTGTTTAAGTTCTTGTTGACCACAAAGGGTCCTTCCCAAGGTGGGGATAGCTTGTGTGCATCTGACAGATCCTGGATGAGCCGGAGCACCAGGTCGCCTTCCTGAAAAGTCCTAGATTTGACCCGGCGGCTGTGATAACGGCGCAGGTCCTGTTGATAAATTGTTGTCCGAGCCGCTGCTAAGTCTCTTTCTTCATCCAACAAGTCAAGTGCATCATGTCTGGCTTGTTCATTATTAGCTTCAACATAAGCCGCCACACGGGGCGAGTCATGACGGATGTCACTAGGCAACACTGCTTCTGCTCCATACACCATGAACAAAGGTGTGTAGCTTGTAGACCTGTTAGGTGTGGTGTTGATACTCCACAACACCGAGGGTAATTCCTCTACCCAACAACCCGGCGTTCGCTGTAAGGGAACCATAAGCCGGGGTTTGAGACCTTTCAAAATTTCCTGATTGGCTCTCTCAGCTTGACCATTGGATTGAGGATGAGCTACAGAAGAAACATCAAGCCGGATATGCTCATGTTGACAAAACTCCTCCATAGCCCCTTGGGACAGATTAGTGCCATTGTCAGTGATAATGCTGTGTGGAAAACCAAAACGGACGATCACCTTTTTCATGAACTGAATCGCCGTGGCCGCGTCACACTTACTCACTGGCTCCGCCTCAACCCACTTAGTGAATTTATCAACTGCCACTAAGAGATGTGTCTTTTTATCCTTAGACCTTTTGGAAGGTCCCACCATGTCAAGCCCCCAGACCGCAAACGGCCAAGTGATTGGAATCATCCAGAGCTCTTGAGCCGGCACATGCGCTCGTCGTGCGAACCTTTGACATCCATCACATCTGCTGACCAGATCCTCTGCATCAGCGTGAGCCGTCAACCAGTAAAAACCGTGACGAAAAGCCTTGGCCACCAGAGATTTTGACCCGACGTGATGACCACAATCGCCTTCATGGATCTCATGAAGTATTTCTTGACCTTCTTCGGGGGAAACACACCGCTGAAACGCTCCGGAGACGCTGTGATGGTATAGTTCTTCATCCGAAATCGTCATTGACTTAGACCGCCGGGTTATCTGTCGAGCCAAGGTCTCATCTGCTGGCAACTCTCCCCGGGTCATGTAAGCCAAGAACGGCACTGTCCAATCTGGGATGACATGAAGAGCCGCCACCAACTGCGCCTCCGGGTCAGGAACAACTAAATCTTCTTCTGTGGACAACTTGACAGACGGGTTATGCAAAACATCCAAAACTTGACAGACGGGTTATGCAAAACAACTTGAGCGCGCTTTCCTATTTTGGATCCAAGTTAGCACTGATGATGAACTGCTTGGATGAGTCGCCAGGCACAAAGTCAACCATCTTTATGTCATCAGCTGATTTGAACTTCAACACCGGCTCATATGCTCTGTTATTGGTTTCTTTAGTGATGTCATGTCTGCCGGGTCAACATGCTCTTTCTAAAACTTTAACTCCTTTGTTGCACAGACATATTCAGCATAGGCAGCATCACCTTCTTCACACTCCAAAGCTATTTTTCGGCTCCCGTGTACTGTAATGGTGCCCTTATAACCCGACATCTTAACCTGCAAATACACATAACACGGACGAGCCATGAATTTGGCATAAGCCGGCCGTCCAAACAGAGCATGATACGGGCTTTTGATCTTAACCACCTCAAAGGTTAATTTTTCTGCTCTGGAGTCATACTCATCCCCAAAGGCTACTTCTAGTTCAATCTTACCCACTGGGTATGCCGACTTGCCAGGAACCACACTGTGAAAAACAGTGTTGGATTGTTTAAGACTCTTATCAGTCAATTCCATCCGGCGGAACGTCTCGTAGTAGAGGATGTTGATGCTGCTGCCTCCATCCATGAGTACCTTAGTGAATTTGTATCCACCAACTTGAGGTGCCACTACCAAAGCCAAGTGACCCGGATTATCGACCCGGAGTGGGTGATCCTCTCTGCTCCACACAATAGGCTGCTCTGACCAACGTAAGTAACGTGGAATCGCCGACTCCACGACATTGACGGCCCTCTTATGAAGCTTCTGGTCTCTCTTACATAAGCTAGTGGTGAATACATGGTATTGCCGACTATTCAGCTGCTTCGGGTTGCTCTGATATCCAGACTGCTGCTACTGATTACCTTGACCGGGTTGAGGATTATACCCTCCTTGGTTACCGGGATGGCCCTGATTGTGGAATCCTCCTCCACCTGAGCCGGCACCTGGGCCTTGGAAACTGCCTCCACCTGAGCCGCCACCTGGGCCGTGACCTCCACCAAACGTGTTTGAATTTTTAAACGCCTTCATGATCATACAATCTTTCCATAGGTGGGTGGCTGGCTTCTCCCGGGTGTCGTGCTTTAGACAAGGCTCATTCAATAATTGCTCAATGGTGGGACCTGACCCGCCCGACCAAGGGGGCTGTCTGCCCTTGCGCCGTTGATTTTCACCCTGTGCATTGGTGTTAGCAACAAACTCATCATCCTTACATTTATTACCTCCTTGATTCGCCGGGTTATGCTGGTGACCCTTGCCGTTGCCATTCTTCTTTCCCTTCGTCGCCTTTTCTTCGTCAGACACCGGGTCCTTGGTAGTATCAGAATCATCATACTTGACGAGAGCCGCCATCAACATTCCCATGTCATTACAGTCACGCTTGAGCCGCCCCAGCTTCTGCTTCAGAGGTTCGAAATGACAATTTTTCTCCAACATTAAGACTGCTGAGCCGGCATCCATCTTATTAGATGAATGTATTATCTCCTTGACCCGGCGCACCCAATGGGTTGTGGATTCACCATCCTCTTGCTTGCAATTAGTCAGGTCCATAATCGACATAGGATGCTTACACGTGTCTTTAAAGTTCTGGATGAACCGGACCTTCAACTCCGCCCATGAGCCGATAGAATTGGGTGGCAATCCCTTCAACAAAGTACGAGGTGTTCCATCTAACATCATAGTGAAATACTTGGCCATTGCTGCATCGTTGACCTCCAATAACTCCATAGCCATCTCATAACTCTCAATCCAAGCCCTGGGCTGTAAGTCAGCTGTGTAATTAGGCACCTTACGAGGCCCCTTAAAATCCTTTGGCAAACACTCATTACGTATGGCCGGCACCAAGCAAGGAACGCCTCCAGTTCTTGAGGCCACTCCTGCCTCGACCGAGGTTGCTGGATAAGCCGGAAAAGTTTGATGAGACGCCTGATCTGCTGCCATTTGAACTGCTCATTCCGCCTCTTGTCGAATCCTCTCCTGATCCGCCAAGTTAAGGGCTCCAGCCCGCACCGGCTCATGCCTGTATGGCCGGTTTTGGCATTGAGCATTGCTTGACATATCTGCGGATTCCATATGCCTATTGTAACTCGGGCTCTGGCTTGGGCGAGGAGTTGAATGGATCCTGTCTCGACTGTAGGAGTATGCATCCTGCCGCGCCAGAGCTGTTTGAAGAAATTCTCTTACCCTCCGTGTTTCAACTGCCACCGATGAGTCACCTTCCATCGGAAGAGCCGCCAGACGAGCTGATGCTGCGATGAGGTTTTCCAAAGGGTTGGAGAAGTGACCCGGCGGCGTTGGGACGTAATGAGGCGGAGCGGTAATTATATGAGGTGGATCCATGACACGCGGCTGGACTAGTGCGTTGGGTGTTGTAATCCGGGGTGCCTCCGGCGGGTTACTTCCCTCGGCTCCGGGTGTGTGAAAAAGATTCCTAGGATCGAGCGTCAGAGGCAGACGTGATTGGGTTTTCTGATGCCTCCTCCTCATGACCTCGTTCGACGCGTTCAGATCCACCGAGAGCCGGAAGGTCTCCGCTTGAATCTATTGAGCACGAACGTCCAAAGCCGCCCGCTCTGCCGCCATCCCGACTTTCTCTGCGGCTAGATTTTCCTTAGCTTGCACCATCTCTTCATGTACGTGTGCCACCTCTGTGTCATGCTGGGCCTTATCCGCCGGCTCTACCACGGCAGTCAATAGAGTCGTCAGTTTATCCATGAGGTCCATCAAGATCTGAGCCGGAGGGCGCACGGGGTCTCCTGACCCGGCTGCAGCCAACCCGGTAGCTGTTGCCGCCGCTGCTGTAGAGTTCTGCCCGGGCTGTGTCCCTGCCATGAAGACTCCGGCACAATTCGGCGGCTCAAGAGGGTCCAGAATACTGCTGCCATCGGAACAGCCCCCGAGCACGCCATCCTGCAGTTGGTACAAAGAGTCTGTCTCGCCCATTGATGATGCAGTGTCAGAACAGACGGCCGTCTCACCGCCCTCCACCGATCCTTCAGAGTATTCACCGCCGTGGACACAACCTACAAAGGCATGCTTCACGGTAGATTGAACACGGGCGGTCCTCGCGCGCCGAGCCGTTTCGATGAGGTTGGTGTGGACGTCCGGCTCAGGACCTGACTCGCCGATCCGGCCGATGAAGACGTGAATTCCGCCGAAGGGGACCCGGTACCCGTACTCAATTGAGCCGGCCTCGGGGCCCCAGCCTTCGTCGTCGATGTAGAGCTTGCCGCAACGACTCTTGGTCATCCGGCCCACAGCGTATCCCTTGAGCCCTTCGAAGCTGCCCTTCAAGAACTCAAATCCACCGTGCGCTGGCCCCACGGTGGGCGCCAACTGCCGTGGAATTGTCACGGCAGATGTCCTAGAGCAAGGACTTAGTCATAGGGCCATCGCACTAGGAAGCTTGAAGGGGTTAATCAGGACAAAGGACACGAGAGGGTTTTATACTAGTTCGGCCCCTTACGATGAAGGTAAAAGCCTACATCTAGTTGGGATTGGTATTGCTAGGGTTTCGATCACCAAGAGGCTCAACTCGCCGGCTTGGTTATCGATTTGTTGTTTCTTTCCCTAAGCCGCCACCGGGTCGTCCCCTTATATACATGGCTTGACGCCTGGTGGCCTATAGAGTCCCGGCCGGCTCATAATCGTGTCCGGCTCGGTGGCTTCCTTTACATGCCTTTCTTTACAAGTCTTTCCTTACATACGGCGGTTTACAATATCAGGCCTTAAGCCGCCTCCAGGCCCTTGGGCCTTCTATAAGGTTTAATAAACTATCGTCTTGAATGTTTATTGGGTTTCTTGCGTAACCCGCCATTGAGGCTGACCCGGCCCCTCCTGGGCGGGTCATGACTGATAGTAATATCCCCAACACATAGTATAACTGATGAGGTGGAAGAGAGAAAAACCCAAAAAGGATCTTTCTTTCTCTTAGACAAGAGATGATTTGTTAGTAAGAATGGTTTCTACGGTGATTCTTAATATGTATTACCTTATTCGATGTTTTTAGTTTTATAGTTTTAATCCCTCCACAAATTTAGGTTTTCATAACATTAAATTAAATGTTAGATCCAACACTAAGAGCATCTACAACCGGACTTGCATATCCGGGCCCCTAAGCGTACTCGGACAGCGCCGGACGGCCCCTCATATGACATGCGAGGCATCCATACACCTCAAATTCAACCCTCAAGTCCGTGCAATCCATGCACATGGATCATACAACACGAATTCATCACAATTTAACAGTTCAACAATCCAACAAATCAAAATAATAATAATCATAGTTCAATAATTAAAACATGCCAAAATGAAAATCAAGTCCAAGCGTGACGGATCACTCGTTGTAGGCCATCCGTGTGCCGTCTTCTCTGTTGCGACATCCCTTTCGCCTGCTTCGCCTCCATCCATGTCGCCTGCTGCCGGTATCAAGACCGGCGGATCTCAAGTAGGGGGTTCCAAACTGTGGATCTTGGATCAATGGGGAACAATGGACAAGGGACACGATATTTACACAGGTTCGGGCCCTCTCTAAGAGGTAAAACCCTACGTCCATCTTGATTATATTGCTTGTGTATATGTGGATTATAGAGTCGATCTACCACGAGATCAGATGAACTAAATCCTAGGCTAGTAGGATGATGGTTGTTGTTCTAGCCTCGACGGACTAAACCCTCTGGTTTATATAGACACCAGGGATATTAGGGTTACACAGAGTCGGTTACAACAAATGAATTAGTATGCTGAATCTTCTATCTTGACTTGGAGCACACACCAAGGCACCAAAGGTCTCCTATCCGCATACAATGCCGCCCCGTAGTCCGGCCCTCCAACACCTATAGCGCTGCCCAGCTGTCCGGCCCATGAGAGATAGGCCGGCAGCCCGTGGACCCCCTAGTCCAGGACTCCCTCACCTGCTCCACTGATGACATCGCCGCTCTCGCCATCTTGTACTCTCTTCATTCGTTGATCTCCTTCTCCTCGACAAGCCATATCTTTGCTTTCCCATCCTAGAGGCCTGTGTCCGCCAACATTATCCTCGAATCCCCTCTGTCTCGAGCAAGTTGCAAACTCTCCTTCTCAATCTCTATTTATTTGATAGTCTAGGCCTTCTTGATCTCCCATTTGAGACACATCTCTTTCTTCTCCAACTCTATCTTCTCCATCTCAATTGCCAACTTGTCGCTCTCACTTACAAACTTCTTGTTTACCCTCCCCCGGTCCCAATCCATCCTTTCTTTCTGCACGACGGCTCGGGTGTGGGAAATGGTGGATAGAAGCGGAAGGAGGGCGGTGGGTTTGGTGGACTTGTTCATTTTGGTGTGATTTGCAGTGTGTCTGGATAGTCCTGTCCGACGTGGCGGATGCATCCGAGCCTCCTCAAACCCGCCCCAGATTGGGGCTAGATATGAGGGGTGCCGGTCAGCCCGGGCGTATAGGACCGGTATGAGGCATCCGTTTGGGTTTGGTTTTCTTGACCGGTCAGTGATCGGGCAGTCCGCCCAGGTGTATATGGGGGTTTGTGGTACCCGACTATAGATGCTATAAGAGGTAGTAACATTTATTGCCTAGGGTATGCCATTCTGAGAAAATAGGAGTACAATGAAATTTTCACTTGTGGGGTTGGTAAAATCCCTTTGCATTCTAGGGAATGCTTGTGGATTCACTAAGGCTGGTTGTAATGGGTAGTATCATAAGTTAGTATCATGCTTATGATACTAGTGTATAATACTACCTTTCTAATGCATAGTATCATGTATTAGTATTATAGATGTCTTTATTTATTGCCATGCATGACGCATAGTAGTTTAGCATTTATTATGATACGGTATCATAATATGATACTCAACCATCTATTTCTTCATTTAATTCTATGCCACCTCATTAAAACTGCCTAGTTGGCATGCATGATACTAGCTATAATACTTTCATTACGACCAGCCTAATGCTAAGAAGCGAATCATTACTGCATATGATTCCATAGGAGAGAGGATTAAAAAAAAGATGAAAGGATGAAAATGTCAAATTCTCTTTATTGGAGATATAGATATACTGATAAATGCCTCCTTGGGCAGTGTGCCATTCTGCTACCTCGGGAGTATGCCAATCATGTGGATGCTCTAAAACGTAATTATCACTTGATGAACTAGCCTACACTTTGTTTATCAATGGATAGTGGCGGAATTGATTTGAAATAATGAAATATTGTCTGTTGTGCAAGTGCTTCTGGAACTTGGATGTTACTTTTTGTTACTTTTGTGTTGAAGCTTAACACTTAATATTAGGCCCCTCAGGGCGAAAATTGGTCATTATTTACGCCAAATTTATCTTATTCAGATTTTGATCATTGTGTACGCCTAAATTAGGCCCCTCAACTCTCTCAAACGCTCACTTAGCCTCCTCTTAATTTGTGTCGAAGAGTTGCGATGTTGCCTTGGGTTTGGAGAGGTGTGCCGGTTCATGTGTACGTCTTTTTTTTTTGTATAGTGAAATCTAAAGCTAGCTACTAAATTGCATCGTACATCAAGCATGCGTTGACATGTAAGTATATGCTAGCACATATGCCCGTGCGTTATAATGGGGAAAAAATAACATGTATTTAAAATTAATGAGAATTATATGTGCAAACAAAACCCCGTGTGCACGTGGAAAAGGAACATTTAGCTTCTCGGATTCGCCGTGTGTGAAATAATCAATCCGCTATTCTTCCATTCATTGATGAAGGGCATTTAAGAGTATTGTTACGTCATCGTACGCCAGAGAAGGTCCATGGATTATTCAATCTACTTTTCTATTCGATCGAGGAGATTTTCAGGTATGAAATTTTTGAATATTGTAAAAAACATGAACCATTTCTTAAATACTAAATAGGTTTTTAAAATTATGTACACTTTCAGAAAAGCACGAACAAAATTTGAAACAAGAACATCTTTTAAAACTCACGAACATTTTTTGAAAACACCAATTTTTTTAAATAAAAACATGGACAATATTTGAATTTGTGAACATTTTTTTTAAACGAGAACATGTGTTCAAAATTCATAAAATTTTTCGAAAATGTTTATCTTTTATACACAAATGTTATTTTGAATTGTGGAAATTTCAATAAACCAAGAATATTTTTCAGAATTTTTGAAATGCCATTTTCTTTTTAGAAATCTCAAACAATTTTGAAAAGCAATATTTTTTTAAAAAAATGGGAAGCTTTTTTCAAGTTCCGAATATTTTTTAAAATAGGAACAAAATTTTCAAATTCAGAAAAAAATTCCAAAAATTTATTATTTTATTTTGAAATTCTAAATTTTTGGAGAATTTTGAATTTATGAAATAAATTCTGTAAGAAAAATAAACTTGGAAAGGAAAAAAGGAGATAGGGAAAGGAGAATAAAATAAAAGTAAAATAAAGAAACAGAGAAAAATGGGCAAACCCATTATTGGTTGTCCTGTGTGAAGATCCGATTATTTGCCACCCTGTGCAGAAAATAGAATTTTTCCAGCTGCGTGGGCAGAAAAATTAGTGAGCTGATTTCGCTGGGCCACAACACACGGCCCACGTACGAAATTCTGGAATAATCTTTTTTTACTAGCAGACGAACACATAAGAATTTAGTACCATCTTGGATAAAAAAAATTGATGATAAATGGATAAGAAAATTGATGAAACACCCCTTGCTTTATTAGTAAAAAAGTAGTTATAGGTATAGGTATAGAGGTATAGACTCTTGACACATTATTTTGTTCTTTGACTTTTTACACACGCCATCGTGCTCTAAAAGTGGAGCATAACATTTTTCGAAAAGAAAAAAAAATCTTCGACTTATGTAGATACACACAACCATATGTAAATGGATCCTCAAACCGCCCGCATACGTCCGGG